>NW_026018814.1:5234639-5319365 GCF_020466585.1 Dendroctonus ponderosae
GCTTAAAGCAGCAACAACGCTACACGTAAAAACTGATGATGGTGGAAAAATACACCGAAACGTATTTTAATTGATAAATAAAGACAATAAATGACAATGTTAGCAAACCAGAAAAAAAACGATGCCAACTCAATATTGAAACTGAATAGCTTTAGCAGTTGTAACTGATTTATGTAAATTTTTCTTTATGCGTTCAAGATATTCTGAATATTTACTTAGTAGTAGTGGCAGTCTTATATAAATTTTTAATTCATTCAAATCTGTATTAATTGCATTTTGATTAGGTTGACTGCGACACTATAAACAAACTTCCTGAGATTGCCTTTACTATTGGAGGAAAGAATTTTACTTTGGCAGGCAGGGACTACACCATTAAGGTAATAGATTGTGCTTTGTGGTACAATAGGTCGTCCAATTAATTTAACAATGGAAATTTGCACTAAAGCACACATGATTTTTAGGTCTATTAAAGTCCCTAGCGGTTCTGACTATTTACATTCGTTTAAGATCATGGTAATTTTTTATGATATTAAGCTAAGCATGTGCGGTTTCTCGCACATGTTTGAAAAGGGTTTACATCCGAGTGGGACATAAGCGGAAACTCCATTTATCCTCTAAGAATGTTTCAACTATAGCTTATTCTGGACCTTCTAATCGACTTTTGACCAAGTTGCAGTTGCTTGAATTGAGAAGGCCGCAACTATGTCGCCAAAACAGTCTGAACGAAATGAATCTAAACTTGCGACAAATGTTTTTTTTACTTTTACCGGTTAAATGTAAAGATGATCTTCAATTAGCCATCACATAGTTCCACAATGTTTATCTCTAAAATGCTTCCAAAAAACTCGTTTACGATGAGAAATATTTCTGTAGAACGTTTACACCTCTGAAGGTGGAATCAAATTTCATTATCTAGAATTACATAGAAACATATAATAACATTTTATTGCGCAAATTCAGTTCTAGAATCAATCAATTGTTGCAACCCGCACAATTCTTTTTTCCGAATTTTTGTAACTTCTAATCCATCGTTATCCCGATTCACAAATAGGGATCAAATGTGCCCGATTTTGATACAGTGCAATTTTTGTATGCCATAAATCATGTATTGTTCCGCATATTGCCATTTATAGGCAATTATAAGTGGACATTATATTATCAATAGTTGAAACACATAAACTCTTACTCACTAACTTAAATAACCATTCCAACCGCCGATCGGTTTCTGGTTGAATTTGGGTCTTGGAACTGATCAGAGCGGATTTTTTGTAAAATTTGTTTATTAAAACGTTTCTATTGCTTTTAGATGACGTACTGGGGTATCGGAGTTTGCCTAAGTGCTTTTGAGCCTTACGAGAGCAGCAACACTTGGGTTTTGGGAGGAGCATTTTTGTCAGAATATTATACGATATATAATATTGAAGACAAACAAATTGGCATTGTTAAAGCTGCTTAGTTTCTATCTAGATATATTTGTTTGGTGTGTTTTTTTGCTTAACCATATCTGTCTATTTTAATGATGTACCGATTTGTTTAAAGAACAGTAAATATGAATAATCAGAAGTATGGAAAGCACATTTTATTTAGAATTATCGAGTTTAGCGAATGCACGTCTACATGTAGAATTGATGAATTGAAACCGCTGAGTTTCCTTCCACTGAAATTGGTTTGCGTAATTGAAATCATAGTGAGAAAACAACCAATTAAATTTTTATTAATGTCATATCAAATCATTGCTTAATAAAATATGTATTTAAGCTGTTTCTGCTATGTACTTAAAAGGTAATTAGGTATATGAAAAAACATTGCCTCCTGTGTTCAAAGTTTATTAGTACCTTATTCTAGGACGAATCCATGTTACAGTGTCGTACTAATGCTCATCATATGCTTGAAAATAAAAATTAATAATGCGTGAACTACAAGATTTTTTTAAATGGTAAATAATACAAAATAATAGGAGAAATAAATTAATATTTTTATTACTTACTGTCATTTCTTTACCTCCACACATAGCAACGATTTTGTTACTGTCAAAAATAAAGTTTGGAAGTAACAAGCTTTATTAGCTTTCCTGTTAAAACCAAAAAAGTAAGTAAAATCCAAGTAAATACAATCCTCTTCACTAGGGACAAAGAATCTGTGTTTAAAGGCTTTGTGCTAAAGTGCTACAAAATACTTGCATAATCTATTGCACTTTTCGGGCCCTAAAATCAAATATATTTCAATTTCAACATATCGATTGTATTTTCCAATTAGTTCTTTCCAAATCACTGAAACTAAATACCCTTTTTACCTTTTGAATTATAAATAATATTTTATACTATTTCTACAATAGCCTGCTCTATGCGACCTAAAATAACATCATCAAAAGTTTCTAAAAACTTATTTGCTAGCTTGGATATTGTGGCGTTTTTATAGCTCAATCCATATATAAATTCTTACAACTTGCTGCTAGGATGAGTTGATTCAGATCTAAGTTTTTTTTGCTACTTTGTTATCTTAAGTGCTTAGGCGAATTAAGCAAACTATTAAGGGTGCTGAATAAAATATGCATTTTATTTAATTTAATAATCAACTTGTTTTAATCAGGTGGATTTAAAAAAATCGCTAATTCTGCCAAGATACGCCATTGGAACTAACTTTTAGAACCGGAATCAGTGAAATTACGAGAAACACTATATTTGCTTTTGGAAAATCAGTTCATATTGTATTGAGTATTTCAAGCTGTTTTTGCTAGAAATATGAATTCGCCATCTTTAAGTGTTCTTTTGATTGTTTTAATATTTCATGGTAAGTTCATTATATTTATCCAAACTGCGTTTATTATTTATATATTAATTAGGAATTCAGACATTAGAAACAATTCCGAACGGACCCATTGTGGAATTACCTCAAGGGAAAGTTCAAGGTAGTTACAAGAAGTCGTATAGGAATAGAACGTTTTCAGCTTTTGAAGGAATTCCCTACGCAAAACCACCAGTTGAAGACTTACGTTTCAGGGTAAGCTGAAATGTTGCGTCGTGATTATTTAGTTTCAACACCCATTTAAAATGTGAAGTGGGTTATTCTCATACATATCTACGGTTGTTTATATTTTTTATTAAATATAAATAATGGAAAATTCACGCTGACTGCAAATACTACAGAAAACATTGGAACTCAATCAAATCTTTACTTATTAGTACTGTTACCAATATTATTAAATATTTAATTTTTGTTTTATTACTTTTTTATTTGTTTATAAGTTTATTTAATTAATCATAAGTGAATACAGGAAGTCTCAAAGCACCGACAAATAATTTAATCAATTATGTACTTATGTTTTAGTAGAATTATCAACCGTAAGCATTTCTTAAATAGTTAGATACGTTATACTTTTACCAGACTGCAAGAATCGTTCAGTTTTCACATTCTACTGCTCATCTTACTTACTGTCATTAACTAACTCGAATATGCTCGCTTCATCTTCTTTGTATTACAAATAAGATTAGAAAAGTCTTCACAGACTAAATTCGTAGCAATGTTTTAAAATAAAACACTACATCTTTTTACAGTTATGAGATAGAGGACAGACCATTTTATTCAAGCTTTCAGTGCTTAAATTACCGTGTTTTTGCAATAAATTGCAGATATATTTTTAGGAGTCAATCCCTGCATCTAATTGGAGTGGCATATTAAATGCCACCAACCATTATGAATGCTTACATTATATGCCATTTGCATTTGTTCGAGGAATTAGAGGTAATAATAAATAATATTAAATTTTATTAAAAAATACTAGCAATATACATATTATTTAACTTTCAACATCCCATCCTTAAATACGATGAAGGAGATTATTTGAGGATTAAAAATCAAATTAGAATTTAACTCAGCTTTCAGCAAGCCTTCATTAAATACCACCACATCACCTTCAAGTGTTTTCTCTTATATTGTTGTTACTTTGAATCCTCTAGAATTTGAATACTTTTTGAAACTCATTTCTGAGTAACTGTCTATTGTCTTTTTTAGATTTTGAGCTGCTTTTTTAATATAATACATAAATTGTCTCATTACCCAAAAATTAGTTTTCAGTAACTGTAAGTAGATCAACAATAGTTGTTTGATTATTGTTCATTGTATAAATAAGTCCAATAACTCTGGTTTTCTTTGCTAGAAATTTGCTCAATATTACACCAATTTAAACGTATCTGGAAGATTACTTGGACTATTTTTAGGAACTGAGGATTGCCTCTATGTTTACGTGTATGTCCCAGGAGATAAAGTAGATCCTAACGCATTATTGGATGTTATCGTACACATTCATGGAGGTGCTTTTATGCTAGGCGCTCCAAAATATATGGCAGGTCCCGAATTTTTAATGGACCGTGATGTTGTTGTTGTTTCGTTTAATTACCGTTTGGGAATTTTAGGTAAATTACTTTTTGTGCCTCTTAAATAGCACCTCCATTAATCGAAGCAAATCCAAAACCTAACATTATCATTCACATTACTTTTAAGGATTTTTAAGTACCGAGGATGACGTAGTGCCCGGAAATAATGGACTCAAAGATCAGAGCTTAGCTCTAGATTGGATTAGTTCTAATATTAAATATTTCGGAGGTAATCCTGCCTCTATCACATTGACTGGACTTTCAGCGGGTGCCGCAAGTGTGCATTTTCATTATTTTTCACCGTTATCCAAAGGTGAGTGATTGAAGAAACATTCGGCAAAACACTTTAGGCCCAGTTCGAAGAAAAATCTTTACATTCTTTTATTCAGTTTTTGGAATACTCAGTAACTTTCTAACTTTATTTTAGATTTTAGGGAACACCAGTTATATAATACTCAGTGTCCCTTTTAATATAAAACTTTGATATTTTATTTGTCTTCTTTAGGTTTATTTCATAGAGGATTTTCCCAAAGTGGCACAGCGTTATTATGTTGGGCTCTGGCAGAAAACCCGTTGGAAAAAGCTCGAGCAGTGGCGAAAAACATAAGTTGTCCTACGTTGTCCACTGAAAAAATGGTAGAATGCCTTCGATCTAGCGATGCTCGTAAACTGATAAATGGAATACGAACTCTTTTCGTTTACCAAGATATAGTGCCTATTGCACCATTTGGACCTGTTATAGAGAATATTTCGACGAATGCTTTTCTCAGTCAGCACCCTTACAAGTTGTTGCAGGAAGGAAACGTGTATGACGTGCCCTGGATTTCGTCCAACACCAAAGACGAAGGCTTGTTTCCAGTAGGATGTAAGTATAGATATTTAGAGATATTTGCCATAACACAAAGGCTTGAACATTACTGTTTTCAATTCTACAATGAGTCTGCGTCTGTTTTCAGTGAATTGTGTACATTTTGTCTTTTTTTTTATAAAAGTTATAGCAGCTTCTAAAACATATGAAGAAATAGAAGACAAATGGTACGATATTATGCAGTATGGTTTAGAACTACAATATACTGTGGAACCACACTTACAGAAAGATGTATTGAGAAGAATAAAAAAATATTATTTTAAAAATGATCCTATTTCCGCCGACAACATGGAATCTTTCGTAAATGTAAGTGTATATTTGCCACTAGAATATACCTATTTTGTAACTATGACTGGAAAATCATCTTCCCACTGAGATCCTCGATCCACATGCAGGTCGACATATTGAATCAATTTTAAATGTTTGAAAAGAATATGGCCATAATCTTAGCTAAAGCCAATGAGGTGGTGAATCATGGACTCCTGCTACTTCGACAGTTTTTTGTCAATATTTTGTATTAAAAGTCATTATAATTGTAGTATACATGTACTATAATAATTGTAATATACTATAATAATATATAGTTTTAGAAGGGCGCTATGATATGATTTTTGCAATAATTAACAACTTTACGTGTTTTAATATGTTTAAAAATAAATTGTAGGTTGAGTAATGGTAGGTACAATATTTTTATATGTCATTATTATTTCAGCTCGTTACAGACAGAATGTTTTCGATAGACACAGAAAAAGCTATACGGATGCAGGCACATGCAGCAAAATCTGATATTTATTATTATATTTTCGCATATAATCTGGAAATGCCGCATTTTCCTCCCGGAATGCCTAAGGGTTTGTATTTTAAAACATTTATTTTAAAAAATTTGAAAACGTATGTTTCCAGCGTCATTAGTTTGATTTAATTTTAGGGGCAGCGCATGGAGATGATGCAAGACTGCTGTTTAAAATGTTCATGACCCCTTCAGTACCCAAAAAGAAGGATGAAGAGATGATGAACTTTTTTATTGATTTTTTGGTCGGTTTTGCTAAGAGTGGGTGCGTATTTCTGTTTTTGTGTTCTTCATCTTTTGTTTCATTTTCCTGTCCAATTGATTTAATTTTAGTGTTTTCTTTGTTATAGTGTTCCCTCTATGAACAAAGTGGAATGGCTACCGGTAAAACCGGAAGATTCCAATATCAATCTTTTGCAAATAAATGGCCCTGAAAATATAATAATGAAAAGTGTTACCGAATTGGGACCCAACTCTTTTTGGAGCAGTTTGCCAATTAATGAAATCGAGAATGCCGCATCCAAATGTAATGGCTTCATTCCCACATATACCTTCATGGCTTTTATGTTATCGATTACATTCTTTTGTTCTGAATTATTTACAGTATAAGCAGTAATATATAATTGTTAATTATGTTGTGCTTTTTTTAACTTTAAATTATATTATAATATAATGTTAAGCATCACATAAGAAAGAGGTGATAATACTGAAAATAAACAACTAGAAACTATTTTTTAATCTAAATTTTGGGACACTGCCAATATGGACTTGTTTTCCTCCAAGCAATTTTTGCCCAGATCGAAATTGAAGCTGTGAAGCATTTAAAGATTATAAAGGACTTTTACTTCTATCAACGTTGGCATCATTTGGAATGCTCTTAATTGAAGCTGACAAGCTTTTAAAGGACGCGAAGAATCTACTTCAACCAACTTGTGTTGATCATTTGAAATTAACTAAATTGAAGCAGTGAAGTGTCTAATGAACCTAGAGGACTTTCTGCTCCCATCCTTTGAAATGAAGGAAGCTGTGAAGTTTGTAAAAAAACATTAAATAAAAGTAATACGTTTAAGAACCAATTTGTTTAGCCCCAGCCAGGAATTGAACCTGGATCTCTGAACATTGCTGCTCATTGCTCTGCCATTGAGCTACCGGAGCGGGGGAGGTTGGTTTTTAAACGCTCAGGGTTTGCAATATTTTAGTCCTCCTATTTACCGAAATACACCGCTTCAATTTGTATTTATTTCATTTTTAAGACTACCGACCATTTTTCAATTTTTAGAAAACCTTTTGAAATATGCACAATAACTTTGTGCCTACCTTGTATAAAATATAATTATTGCTCTGTTTTACAGTATAAAACTAAAAATTCCATTTCTTATCATATGCGTCATTATGTGATAAAATCGCAACATCCATGCCGAACCGTACTTACGGTGTGAGCCGAATTTTGTACAAATTTTACTCTATTATTCATAGTTCAATTAATCATATAACCGTTCATAAAAACTCCACTATTAACTATAAAATTAGTAGCGATATTTTTCGGAGCGTAAATTTCGGATATTTCTAAGAATACTAAACTTATTTATACCTTAAAGATACTGGTTGTAGTTTGTGGATATTGAGAAAATGGAGCATTATTTTGAAAGGAAACGCATTCCTTAGCTCGCGCTTCTTCGAAGTCTTGTTATATTAGATGTTATAATGAAATATTGAATACTTGTCAAGATACAGGGATTGTTAAAGTAGTTGGAACTACTTAATATTAGTTATGAAGTGGAAATTCGGACGCTCCACTGTTAAGTCAAAATCTTCTCTGGTGATACAAAACACAAAATGTTGTTCAGTCGCAGTTTTCTATCTGCAGTCTAGAAAACTTTCCAATCAAATTCTGTCGGTAAATTCTTGATGAATCTTATTTGAACATTATATTAGCATTCTTCTGGTCAAAATATGAAAAAGCATATCATAAATGTCTCGCATTCGCTATCAAGTGCTGTTCGCCCAAGGCATTGATTACTTGTAAATCCAGAAAATTCATCCCAACCTACAGAACCTACAAAACATCTATTGGATTTTCTCAGTCATATAAAAGTCGACGACGATTAATCAAATTAAGTTATATAACCAAAACGTTCATACTTGTATCAAATAATTATAATTTATTTGAAGACCATTTAACTAATAGACTAACTTTACAATGAATACTGTTTGTCCTTTAGTCGTTCATATCACTTTAATTATACCTCAATTCGCGGAGACTTGAGTCCATTATGTTTGTTTCACTCTTTTATATAATTGATGTTATTTTGCAATTCATATTCGGATATTTAACGAGTGCCCGGTGAGAACATAGAAAATGTTATAGGTTTATTATCAGTAACTACTAATCCCACAATTTGACAGCAAAACATATAAGGAAAGAAAATGCGTAAAATGCAGTAAAGGACCATAAAATCTGCGAATGAGAGATATGCAAGTAATAAATTGAAAAATATTTTCCAATTACTGCTTTTGCTTTTGAATTATTCTCCTTGATTTTTCACTTTTTTTATGAATGCCGAGTAATTTGACGTAGTGTACGATGGGTTAATATTTCCTATCTACATGGATAAGGAAACTAGTACGGAATAAGAAATATCGTTGTTCTTCAGCGTAATGGATAAGATGCTATAGATCTAACTTTCATCTAAAAAACTCAGTTAATTTACTGCAAGTTTTAAATTAAATGGCACACCTAGTTTTACCTAAACAGCTAGAAAGAGCATGTAAACTGATTATAAACAGCTAAATCAATGCAAATTCCAAATATTTACCACATTATGCAATTAGCAAGCAGGTAGGTACAGTTAAAAACTGCGGGCTTTTTCGAAATGCCTTATAAAAATTTTGTTAATTAACCATATTAAATTGGTTTCAAAATCCGAATGAACAGTCTGAAAGCAAGAAACCATTCATTTCCTTATATGCTTTACGATCAATTGGCGATCTATTAAATTGAAAAAAATACAAAAATAATTTTTTCTCCTCTTTTTGATAGTCTAATGATAATATTTCTTAATACTATGTTAGTTCTATTTAAGGTTGGACGACGTTGCCTAAATTTATGCTGTATATTTTGCTGTAAAGAACCTCTTGCAACCACCGACAACGCCAAAATGACTACTAAATTAATTCGCAATGCAAAGAAATCAAACGGTTTTCAACGAAACCAAATTTAATCGAACGAAACCAACCTGAAATATCAACATTTTTGTGAGGAACAATTGACCTTCTACCACTTAATTTATTTAAATAAAATATAGAATAAAAAATGACTGATTTCAATCACTTTGATTTTTTCGCGTGTTGGCCCACCACCCTCCTCTGAAACTGTTTCGAAGACATTAAATATTTTGTTATACACCGTTTTCATAAGAAGTAATGATTCCGCAGATTAACTGAAATTTTCATATGAAATTATAACAGGTTTATACAATATTTTAGACACTCGTTTTGATTTGATTTGTAAACTTGTTGGAACTTACACGAATCATTATTGTAAAAAGTCAAATTCGTAATTATACGTATAGTAACAATAAAATAGTATATCTTGTAATTGTTTGTAATTTTCTATGCGCGTTGGTCCACCATCCTCCACTGTAATTTAGTTCACGTCGCTTTTATTGTTTGTGTTTTCGGTCAACTGCATTATTAATTTGGTGAATTTTTGGTTGTATGTATTTAAAGTCCGTATTATTAGATTAGCGTTATATTTCACATCACATTTTTATTTATTACTTTTCCTTACTTTTACTTTATTTATACACAAATCGGCGCAGCTCTTCAAGGAATATTTTTGTATTCATAAGCAACGGGAAGTTTTTACAATTTACCTATACCAAGAGTATTACATTTTTTACTTATTCACCTCCTATTGCATAATTCAAGTTCCTGGTTAAAAGATTTGAATTTTTGATATGTCGAACCAATATTTATTCTTCGCAGTTTTTGCCCCTCTTAGCAGTGAATTATTTCAAGCTAACAATCCGAACGTAACGTAATTATTTAATTACACGGTAATATTACGTTGGTGTATGTTCAATATACGCTCACTCACTTCTCTTCTTCTATACCTTAATTTTTATTCCACGTCGAAACATAACCAGACTCATTTCAACTCATTTCCTGGATGAACACCTAACGTTTTCAACTCATATTACTACGTTCTTCTATCTCACATACTTATTGCAATTATTTTTAATGTTTTGTTCACTTTCTAAACTTTTCAACCACTTGTTTACTTTTCCTTCGATAACATAACACATTTCACAAGATTTTTTACCCTATGTTGGTAAGTGCGCTCCTCACAATTATGCAGCTTTATTAGCATTCGTTTTGCATTACAATTAACTTCCAGGCACATTTATATTGAAAAATAAACTACAACACTTTAGGCTAACCGCTATTTTACCCACGATATTCATATTCTTCTTTCACCATATTTACGTATGTAGATCCAAATTTATTTTGACCTGTATTAGCGCACTCAAACCTACACTTCCAGTTCATACATTTTAAAAGTTGACTTTTCAAAATTACCATCCTTTATCACCTTGTACGAGCATACCAAAAATTATTATCCGCCTTTCTACCTTTCATTGTAAGGTTCACACTACTGTTTCTCACTGTTGTACGTCTAGTTCTCCATTTTATACGATGAATTCTTTTTCTACAAACTTCCACCACAGTGCCACATACCTTTCTAACATTTTTCTTCTTGTCTACAATATAATTTTTTTACCCTAACAGTTTTCTTTAAATACGCATGACACTAACCCAACAAGAAAATACACTTTTCATACCACTACCAAAAAATGCTGGTTTTATAAAGCTGAACTTATGTGATAAGTTACCGGTTAAAATTATACCATCCTAAAGCTTATGTTTTGATATTTGCTTTGCCTTCCACGCAAACTGTGCTTTTTTCCACGGTGTTTGTTTCTCGTATATCTTGCACAATTGATCATCAAATGCAAATCAAATCATCTTGCACGACGCAAAATAGGAACGCGGAACCTTACATTCACACGTTTTCGCGACGCGTATGTGGAGCGGGCTTAATAGACCGTATCTTCTGGGTAAACTCGTAACTCGTAAAATCTCCAAATTAATAACGTTTCCTATGCCTTTATCACTCGTTCTGTTTATTTAGTGAGTCGTCCAAGTACCTCTTCTCACATTTCGGCATTTTATTCATCGAGCTCATTTATGGGACTGTTCCATTCATTTAAATCTAATTGTTCTTATTAAGGCATCTGTTAATCTCTAAAGCTCCAAAAAACACAGAAATTATTTTTTCTTATTCTTAGATAGATGTGCAAATCGGGTATGCGAAATTATTGCTTCATGTTTACCAAAGGCACTCCAGGTTTACCAATTTAGACGTTGGTCCCATTTCACGTTATACTAAAATTTTGCGCTAACCTTTACTTTACTTAATCTAAACTTTATTAATTTTGAAATGATTTTATATCACTGCAAATGTTCCATTTAACAGAGTTTTTTCTTTAAATGTGTTATTATTTTCAGCCTTTAGCACTTGGTTGTTGTTTATAACCAACTTAAAATCTTGTTAAATCGGTGCGTAGCTTTCAAGAAAAACGGTTTTGTTCGTTATCACTTCTTCTATTTTGTATCTGAGCATCTGCAAATAACATAAACCTGTGAAATTAGTAGAGAAAGATTGAGAGCTGATTATAAGTATTTAGTATTTTATACATTACGAAGCGCAACTATCCAACTACTGCTATAAAAAGTTTATTTATTTATATCAGCCGATACCTGCTATGTAACGACAACCTTTTTAGTGTTTAAATCACTTTTTTGTCAATGCTCTCGAACATCATAATTTTACATCTAAGCTCGTCTTGGAGTAACACGTGTTTACCACTTTACCTTCTCTTCTATATTTATTAGATTATATAAATTAACAATTCCTGTTCGATATTTTTTCAACTTCATCAATTTTTAAGTTACCCTAGTGTTTTGTTACAAATCCGTTTTTATTTCTGTATGTTTTTTATAAAATTGATTTCAACACATATATTACTTACTATAAAACCGATAACCGATCTATTCTTATAAGTTGCTGCAAACTTATTTGTAGCAAACTAAAAACAAACAACGTAGTTTCTATAAATCGTAAAATCGATAAAATTTCTTTCAGTAAACCATTTTTTCCAATTTTTTATGCCCACGATTTGTAATATTATTTTTTTCGAGGCAAATATTGTTCCCACCAAAACATTTCTTTTTTAATTTTGACCAAATTATCATTTTTATTATCTATTAGTTTTATTTTATATAAATGGACTTTTTCACTATTTCTTCCGTTCGGCATTTCTTAAACAATGCACCTTTAAATTCCTCACCCTACCACTTTGTCTGCTTCGCCACCATTTTCAGTTTTCTATACTTTTAACTGCATTACGTTCGCAAGGTTTGTTTTACTCTTTTAGTTAAGTTTCTTCGACTGACCACTTGGTTATTTTATTTTATTTCAAAGTAACCGTGTTTTTGCTGCAAAACCGTCTTACACTTTAGGTGTTTATATTTTTCTCCTAACCGATCTGCAATAGATACTTGTTTTAAAACTTTTTAAGCATATTCTTTCAGTAAAACCGTATTAAATGTAACTAAACTTTAAACTCTCAGTCGAGCACATAACAATCGAATTTTGCCTCAAGGTAACCATTTCATTTCTGTATTTTTATTTACTAGTGGTCTTGACCGATGGACCTTTCAAGATAAATATAATTTAACTTTAAATGATAACCGAACCTATTTCAAATTACTTTTCTTCCCGAGATATGCAGTGTTTGCTATTAAAAGCTTTGCATTTTTTGTCTGCGTTTCACCGAATTACCTTTTTATTGTTTGTTTTACAATTTGATTGTAATTTATTTACCGAACCATTTTGTAATGTCAGGTTTCAGGGTAACGAAATTATTAATTTAAACCGCAGATAAGTAGATAGGCTAATTATTTATATATTAGCTTTCATTATTATATCACTTCACACAAGTTCAACTTCTTGACCCAACCTTTATTTCGTTGCATTTGCCTTCAAAGGTTTACCCAATTACTTTACAATTATATTTGTATATAATCCTTTTCAATATTACAATTGTCTACCAAAAAGCCGTTACTTTTTTGTATACCTTTAAGCAAATCTCATTGTAGTGTTTTTAAGGTATTTAGTTGAAATATGCACGCAACCGCTATTTACCCACATTTTGTTTGGAATTAATCACGCTATTGCCGTATATATTTCCTATTTTTACTATTTTCCGCTAACAATAGTGTATGACTTCGCTTTCAAGGAAAATATTTTATCTCAGCATACCAGTGTTTATTTAAGTGGACCTTTTTGATCATGAGTTTACCGCCCTTTTGGCATTGTAATATTATTTCAGTATTATGTTTTTTCAACCACTTTGCAATTGCATATTTTATCGGAGTAACTATTTCATCGGTGCAAACTCATTTTATGATGAGTAAACAATTTCTCTTTAAGATTTCCATATCATTCCTACAAACGCATATTATTTAAGTAGATCATCTTTACCAAATTAGCTTTCCGCAATTTTTTATGTAATTCAAGTTTCAGTTTTATATGCAACATCGTCCTAATTAGATTTCTTTTCAAGTTATCACGTGCTGTTATCGTATGCTGTAAGACTGATTCTGTTCTTATACACTTTCCACCAAATTATATTTGCCAAGTTTGTTTGTCTGTTTTCGTTTAGTTTATCGCCGAACCAATCGAATATAAAATTTCGCTTCAAGAAAACCATTTTACAGCTAAAAGCCACTATTTAATTAAACCCTCTTCATCACTTTTTTACACCTTTTTACCATTTTTAGATTATCTTCAGTTTATTTTTTACTCAACAACTTGTTGTTGAACCATATTTATTTTCAAGCTACTCAATATTTGCGATAAAACCGTTCATTTATGGATACTTTTGACCAATTTATCATGTCAGTCTTTGTTTTACCTGCTTAGTTAAGTTTTTCAGCGAACCACTTTGTAATTGCATTTCGGTTCAAGGTACTACTTCACTACCGCTTTACCATTTCCTCGGTGTTTGTTAATTTATTTCCAATAACGTTTTGTCATTTACCTACTTTATTTCCGCACATTTTTTTCAACGTGGCTACAAAACCACGTTTCGTTTCTGCCTACTTATTACTAATTTCGTGTTGGCATTGGTGTCTGCATTAATTTTTTAGTCTCTATTTTTCAACCAAACACTCCGAAATTTGACTTCTCTTGAATATAACCATATTACGTCTGCTACCGCTTAGCATTTAAACATCCCTTCATTACCAGTTTACCTTCAACATTCGTTAACAACGTAAATTAAATATATCTCGTTTACCCAACCATTTTTAACTTAAGGCTCTTATGAGAATAACCCTTGTTTGTTTCAAAACCGTTTTTATTGTTGTATATTTTAAAAAACTAGTTTTAGTGCTTGCTTTACTTTTTCATTTTACTCCGCACCACTTTCTAATTGCATCACTCAGTTTAAGTTTAGATCTTTTCTCGAACTACTTTGCGTTTGCCGTAAACCATTTTTATTTCTGCAGCCGCTATTTCCTTACTTTGCTTTCTCATAATTTTTTTATTTCGTCACCCAACCACTTTGCTGTCATATATTCGTTTTGTTCCTGCAAACCTTTTCACTATTTAAACATAGATCATTACCAGCATAGAATCTCAGCATTCGTTAATTTACCTCGAAACTGTTACCCAACCGCTTTCCAGTCAAATTTATTTCGAATATAATTGTCATAATCAATTTGTAAGCTACAAAACCGTTTTTATTTTCATATACTTATATCACAGTATATATACAGTGTATATTTTACCTTTTTAGTTATACATAGTTCGTAATTATATTTCGTTTCAAAGTAATTATGATAAAACTACATAACAAGTTTTTCTTCCAACCATTTGTCAGAGTATTTCGTTTCAAGTTGGTGATGGTATTTTACCTCTAGATAACCATTTTATTTCCGCTTCAATTTACGTTCTCCGCGTTTCTCTTATAGTTTGAAAAAATATTACCATTTTATTCCTGTAAAATCGTCGTAGTTACCCAAACGTTCTGTAATCTATTTACCACATCATCCGTTACAAAATTTAATTTCGAATTGTTTACCTACGCTCTTTCTAGTAAATACTCTGTTTAACGTAGCCATTTAGAAGCTAAATCATTTTTATCCTTTCATCAAATTGTATTTTCAGGGTTTGTTATTTTTCTCAGTTTCGTCTTTTACTCAATTACTTTGAAAGTGCGTTTCGGTTTAACGTAACCATTTAACGCTTACGAGAGGCCGTATTTAATTCCACCTTCTTTAACAACTTTTTCTTTTTACCTTTCCATTGATCATTCGACAATAAGTTCACTTTTTATTTAAGCAGATTTTTTTTCACGGGAAGTTTTGCTCCGATAAACCGTTCATATTTTGCCGTACTTTTGACCACAGACAGTGTGTTATGTTTAATTTAATCAACAAACCAATCTTCAATAGCACTTAATAATTTAAATCTACAACTCTGTATTTACCTAGTACACCTTCTTTACCACTTTACATTTTCTTCCGCATCTGTTACCTTATTTAAGCTAAATTATCCTTTGGCCGTTTTATTTAACCACATTTATTTTCAAGGTTTATGTAACCGTTGCCGTTCGCTTTAATTTTCCACCTAACCAGTTTGTAAGTATATTTCGTTTTAATGGAATCATTCTACATTTTCAGTTGATTTTTTTGGATACGCTACTTCGCATTCCCATTTTTCTCAAGGTGTGGATTGTTTAATTTTAATATACGACTACTTGTCGATATCCATTTTATTTTATTTTAATTTCTTAGCTAAGCATTTTATAACTGTATTTAACATCAAGGTAACCATTTTATTATTGCCTACCGTTATAGATTTACGTAAATATTTTTTGCTATTTTGTCTTTTCATCATTTCCTTAATTTTTAATGTTTTAATTTCTTACTTTGTAATTAGTTTTTGTGTAATCGTAAAGCCGTTTTTATTTTTGTACACTTTTGGCCAAATTGAGTGTGGAGCGTTCGTTTCATTTTACTCGTTTTAAGATGCGCAACCACTTTGCTAGTTCAATATAACCATTTTATTTCTGTGAAATCGATATAAATTTTTTAAGATTTTTTCCGATTTTCCCAATTACTTCGTAGTTCTAATAGACTTCAAAAAACCCTTTTATTGCTGAAAGTCGTTATTGATTTCAGTAGATTGTTTTCATCCTTCAGAAGCACTAGTCTATACGTTAACTTTAAATTGTTTACGCGACCACATTAATTTAATTTAACGTTAATATGTGCATTCTACGTCTACTAACCCTTACATATTTAAGTATAACTTCTTTACTAATTTCGCATCACAAATGTTTTTATATAATTTAACTTTAGTTGTTATCCATCTTCAAAATAACCTTAAAAAGTATAAAGCGCATATACTTTGCTATCAACTCTCTCAACCAAATTAATTTGTTGTTTTACCTTTTCATTTTAATTTTTCCCATAAATCTCCTGTAATTGTTAACCACTTGGTATTCTGATTCGTGAATAGATAACCGTTTTCTCTCCCTAAACGTGTATTTATTTAAATATACTTTTTTTACTAATTTTCTCTTTCCGCAGAATTATGTAATAATATTTCAGATTACTTAATCAGATCAGTTAATCACTTTGTAAATGGCACTTCGCTTCAACAATTTCATTACTGGAAAACCCTGTTATTACTCTTCTTGGTTACATTTTTAATCAACCACTTTGAAAGTGCATTTACTAATAATTACATTTTAATTATTTTCCTAACTCCTTTCTAATTATATTTCTTTTGAAGATAACTACTGTTCCCTATAAAACCGTTATAATTTTGTTATTATTTTGATCAAATCATATTTTCAGTGCTTGTTTTCCCTTTTTAGTTTGAGTTTTACACTTTCTCATTACAATTCGCTTCAAGGTAATCGATATACATCTGCAAACCCCTAGTTAAGTAGACGTTCTTTATCACTTTACTTTTTTGCAACCATTATTAGTTTATTCACGTTCGCTTTTTTATTTAACCACATTTCTGTTCAAAAAAACCACTATCTCCTACTAAACCGTCTATATTTTTGCATATTTTTAGACAAACAGTCTTTGTATTTCCTGTTTTACACATTTTATAATTTGGCTTCACTATTGACGAACAGCTAGAAATCCGTATATAAGTAAACTTTTTTAAAACTGTACATTATTTACCCAACTTTTTTTATTTCCTCTTATTCTTTTCCGTTTCTATAATATTTGTATTTTCAAGATACCTAACCATTGTTTCCTACAGACCCGTTTTTTGTATTCTTTTGACCAAATCATATTTCATGAGTTTATTTTCCTTTTGATCATACGTTTTATACTTTGTAATTACAATTCGCCTCAAGGTAATCTTCTTGCATGCCCTTTTATCACTTTACATTTGTTTAAAAGCACCTATAAAACTGTGTTTATTTTTGGACACTTTTGACCAAATCACCTTTTCAGTGATTGTTCTACCGATTTATTTTATGTTTTTCCTCGCACCACTACTGATTCTTCAACTTCTGCACACCCATGTTTTATTCTGCAGTTGTTATTTTATTTGTATTTGTCATTTAATTTTGTTATTAAAACATTTCGATGGTTTAACAACTAAATTATTATGAAAAAACTTTTAATTAACTAAATTACTATGATGGATAATTCAATGATATTTCTTTTCAAAACAAGAAAAGCTTCTTTTATTGTACAGCTTTTTACCTTTGTATCCTTTTAACCAAATTACTGCGCTTAATGTAAATAAATTTGGTTCAGCGTTTGCAAATCTGTGATTTTTAATTGTAAGTAGTCTTTTTTAAGGTTTATTTGTTTACTAGTTTACATATTATTTTCATATATTTCCGTTTTCGGTGCTTTATTCTTTAATTATTAAGATACTTATTTTATTGCTTAATAACCGCAGTAAAGATTTTAAGTTAATAACATTTTACCCACCACTTTAGAATTTAACCCCGCTTTAATACAACCACTTTAGTGAGATAAAATGAGATTTGTTTGTTGTCATATAAACAACCACTACTTTGTAACTTTGAGCAATTCATTCTGAGATACCAATTCTTAGCTGTAAAAGAATTCTGAACGAACCCAACCATTTTTTAGAACTTTCCAGTTTCAGTGTTTCTTGTTTAGTTTTTTTATGGTACAACTTTGTAAATGCGTTTTTGCGTTTACTCACTTTACAGTTGACCGCTAAGTACTTGTAAGTCGAAGACGTAGATTATTTTGTCTAGTTTTTACCACATTCCTCTCGATCAACCGTGCAAATTACCTTAATTGGGACCCTACATTACTAACTCGTTTGTTCTTGTCTTTCACGTTCTTATTTCCTGATTTTGTCAATGTTTATTACTTTCAAACATTTTTACCCAGTTGCTTGACACGATTCTATTTACTATTACAGTGATTTTACTCGACAATATTAAATATTTCACTAGACCTTTAACAAATTTGCAATCTAATTAAATTTGATTTAGTTCGTTAATTTGAACTTTAAGTTCGTTTAACCAGCAAAAGCGTTGCAAATGTAAGATTCAAATTCTTCACACATGTTTGTTTTTCTAAATATGCGAAATTATGTGAACTATTATATATATTCTTTTGCCGAAGTTGTCAACCATAATTTCTACAATGTTATTGTTTAAGTAAAAAATATGCGGCAACGTTGTGCGAATTCTGAATGTTCTTTGTTCCAAACTGTTTATAATATCTATAAACACGGGCATATTTGTATCCAATTGTTCAGGCACGAAATATTTATTAAGTACACATCTTGAGTAAAACCTTCTGGTGCGCATATAATTTTTTAAGGGCCAGGCGATTCTGAAAAGCGGCGAAAAGAAGGTGTTCCGGGTTATTAGCCTATTGCTGTTTCAAACTATAAAATTCATTTTAAAATTTGGTATTTCAATTGCGAATAAAGTTCTAGTAAACTGTGAAAAAGTGTTGTGTGAAACATTTAGTACTAGAAAATTGAGAAATTCCCTTTTCGGAAACAATGGATGGTAAGTGATAAGTCTATACTCAGTTGAAAAGACTGAATGCATATAATTTAATTACATTTAAGTTTTAAAAATTGTGCCGTAGTAGGTAACTCTTCGTTTGAAAAATTAGTCATAAAACCACATCATAAATAAAATGTTGCAGGGTTTGATTTGCAATATTAGATAAATATGTTTAAGTTCTGGAAACGTGGACTTGATACCATTTTGCATGTTTTTTCACAAATAGATTGCATGACATATTAGCTGTATGTTCATTTTTGGCATAAAAAATGTAAGCCACTTGTATTAAAATATTACCATTTCTTTTCTAAGACTAATCTTAGCATATATTGGCATTTCCGATTGAATATCTGCAGGATTCTTGATATTTGACCATTTTAACCCATAAGTTCAGCCGCAATTATCTTGCTATTCTAAGTAAAATCACTCAAGGTAAATTAATTGACCAAGCATTTGCTGTATATAATATTTAATTGTTTCAGTGTTGATAGTTTCTTTCAGCGGTATTAACTTATATTTCAATTGAAGACGGATTTCTTTTCAAAACTTTTCAAAATATTCTTCTTGCCGTTTGGAGATATTCAAAAGCAAAAGCAATTGAAGCAAATATATAATTAGAACTACTAAAATTGTTCGTAATGTCACCTTGTAGCTGCTGCCATAACGTTCAATCGAAAATCTTTATTCGGCATTAATCATTAAAAATAGCGATTAATATAATCGCAAAGTATTGTGTAAAAAATCATTTCTAATTCCATTGACCTCAACAACCAAATCGTTTAAATGTGTATTTCATTCATTTATTTCAAGGAGTTCAGATATTTTTCGGGATAATTCATATCCTTAATAAAATTCGGAATTTGGCATACCAAATAATGTTTTCAAGTATATTTATTTTCTTTCCCGCACTTGTCTTCATTCCGGGAATTTTGTAACTTATACGCTCGCATTGGCTTTTCTAGAGCCTCCCCAAAGGTCCAATATATTGACCAATATGATAATACAATTTGTCTTTTAAGTAATTGCATTGCCATTTTTACTAATTCGCAGATGAATTGATTACATCAGTCCTTGCAAGTAACTCTTATTAATATCGACATTTTTAGGAAGGGTGTATTTTACAGATACAGATTCATCCTTGCTCTCCGATTTACTTACATTAATTTCCATTTAAATATATTATCAGCACTTCTGATCGTACATGTTTGATTAATGATAATTTTAATAAATTAAATAAATATTTTTCGGAACAAATTGTTTTGAATCTCGGATGTGCCGAGCTCTGTCAGCGTAAATAATTGGGTTTACTACCTAAGATGTGAACTTAACCAGGAAAATCTTATTTCTGAATCATGGATGTTTCTCTCAAATCTACACCTTTTCTTAATTTTTAAACCTGTATAACAACCTATTAAAAAGTTAAAACCTTAAATCGCTTTTTTTAGATTCACTATACATTTTCGTCGTCTAATAAACCTTTTCAATTCCAAATGCAATTGCCCAATATCTATTAAGCTCACACCTCAACATTTTTCAACACAATTTTTTAATCATTTTTCTCATAAGTTGCATTTCTTTTACTATAAAGGACTATATTTGTAGTTTTACCTTAGAATTTGTTCTTAAATTCATTTTTATTATATCCTCTTATGCGCTCGCGCTTTTCTTAATGCATTAATTAATATTCAGATTATTTCGCGCTGTTTATAAAACCCGCGTTAAAAGCTGTTAAATATTTCGGCAGTCAATTGTAATGTTTCATACAATTTTCTAAAAAGTTTAAGCCCAATTAACATAGAACAGTGGGGCAAACCATCTTTTTATTAATCCTCACATTCCAACAAATATAACTGTGCTGTTTTATCGTTCGCTTAAATTCATCTTGATAAAATATTGCTTTCTTTTGATTCATTCTTATTATCTCTGCGAAACAACTGTTAAGATATAATTGCTAAATAATTAACTTTAGTACTTTTTTCGCAATATCAAGTCTATAAATATATTCATACCACATCAATGTATGTATAATTCTTTGAATTACAATTTATTTTTTACAAGTATGTATTTAAATTGTTTAGTGCGAAGTCGGGTATTTATTTGAAGCTTTGGCATAACATAACGTTTACATATATTTTTCTGTTTTCAACTTTTATTCATCATTTTCTGCTAAAATTTAACTGTCATTAACAGTAACAGTTTTTCATCAATTTATTTGTAGATATATTATGGCACATTTTTCGTTTTTGAGTTTTTTCAGAGTTGTCAAGTTCAGACATATTTATTATTTTTATGTATATTTCTATTGTGTCATATGACCATATAGCTTATATGTGATTTACCTGCATGAATACACTTTCAAAGTGTCTAATTATTTCTGGAAGGTGCAATATAGTTCATAACACTCAGAAAATAATTTTAAAATTATATTCTAGTTGGTTTGCTATTTATCAAGCCATATTTATTGCTGATACGCTTTAGTTATACCTCATACATCACTTTCATGTCTTCATCACTTTAATTGCTTGTGTCTAATGTAAATTTAACACATTAATTACTATAGCTTATTCCACCTTTTTTAATAGAAGTTATGTATATGTGCTTTAATACATGGGATTTTAGTCGTTGTTCAAAGTCAATTACTTATTTCTCAGCGCAATTATCCAGCTTATTACGCTGTATAATACAATATAAATTCATTCAGATTTGAAATACTCTCTTCTGTTCATTTTACGCTAATTGTTCGTGGTTATAATTTAATACCTTCAACCTATTTGAGTTATTACAATATAATACACCTATAATTTTAGGCAAATAGAAACATTTATATTTTATGTCCGTGGCATGCAGAGCCCATTGAATAGCGTAGGGTTAACATAAATGCTATACAGAAAAATTTCATTTTTATCTAATTAGTGGTCATTCAGGCGCAAATAAGCCACAGAAAAAATCCTGTCTTAGCAACGCTTTAATTAATTTAAAAGGATTTAAAGAAACTAGCTCAATGCATTCAATTCAATACGAGTGAGATAATATTGTCAAACACAAAAGTTGTTAAAGAAAACAACACCCAAAATCAGGACAGTAACCTACACACAAAGAGGACGAAATAGAAAATGTTCCCATATTAAAATTAATAAATATCTCAAAAGCGTGTTTAATTAAAAAAAAAATGGATGACATTGATAATATTTCAAGGTGCTGAGTTTAATTGTGGAATACTCGAACCAAAACATTGAACATTCGCAATATCGTGTACGATTATCGGCACTTGGAATTTAAATAACCTTAACTGCTGCAAATCTAAGAACTCCAAATGCAAATTATCATCGAAGAAGCACTTATTGTAATTTTTATTAAATTTATCGAATTGAATTATTTGTGTTCACACTTGTATCACAAGTTTATGTTTAAATAGTAAAAAAACAACTAGCAACATAATGACACACCAAATACTTAATACTCTTTTTATTGCCCAAATTTGACTTAAATTTATTTGCGTCTGATATGTGCAGAATTGAACATTCAATGTATTGGTTCTTGTTCCTCGAAAATACTATTTGTTAATAGTTTACGTCTGAAGTTCCACAATAAAAAATCCTAAATATAAACACATATTTCAAATTAATATGGTGATCTAGCAAGCCACTCTAATTAGATCATGTTTAAGCAAGCTTTATTATGAAAGTAGTTTATTTGGCTTTATATGCGCAAAGTTGATGTAGAAAAGCTTTTGTAAAATCATAAGTCTATATTTACAGATTTTAGATAATAATCGCATATCACAACCGAATAAAATTACTTTCCGGTAAAACCCATGCATTAACTGCACATACATATGTTCCAGGAATTTAAATGTGAGCTAATGAATGAAAATATGTTTCTACCCCAATATCAACAACAAAAATACACATTTTAAATACAATATATTGCAAAGATTATTATTTTGCTGAAAATTCTAAACACTGCAAACTGCAACCAAATCGACCGACGAGATTTCTATGAATCCGAAATTTAAAATTATAAATTGCAATTTAAAGTTAGTTTGGGTTAGATGGTTAAAGAAATATGTATATAAGAATCTAGAGTGAGGGTTTTGAATAAATTGATCTACAATAGCATACAAACAAAATTCATTTTGTTGAACCTCTAAACACTGCCTGCAAATTGAATGTTTAGATAATTTACAAAAGTCATGTTTTGAGCAATATATTTATATTATATTTATATAATATAATGTATATTTATATAA
Organism: Dendroctonus ponderosae; assembly: GCF_020466585.1. Classification (NCBI taxonomy): domain Eukaryota; kingdom Metazoa; phylum Arthropoda; class Insecta; order Coleoptera; family Curculionidae; genus Dendroctonus; species Dendroctonus ponderosae. Next base: position 5,258,089 of record NW_026018814.1, read on the forward strand.
GCAGTGGCAAGGATTTTCTTTAATTTTCTTTATTAATCATTTTATTTAAAACTTTTGCAAATATTACGTTAAAACGTTTTAAGGTTGAATTATAGGAAATTAATAGTTGCATGAATAAAACCTATTAGAGCCGCTAATGTTATCTGGAACTTGACTAGAAATCCTTCAACCGCCCAAGTAAGACCATTTTAAAAGCAAGTTTCATAGATAATAATAAATTAGAAAATGACATTAGAATACATTGAAAATTTAAGATCATGCCATGACAAATTTGAGTAAAAAGTACAAAAGCTCAATAGTGCAAAGTCTTTAAAAGCAAAATGCAAACCAAAAGATCATCGTGCATTTTACTTTCAATAAACCATCAACTCAGTGTTATCATAAACGCCTAATTCATATATAATTAAAGCTTCCTCCAATTAAATGGGTATTAATAGCAAGTTTGTGCAAGCCGAAAAATTATTTCTATTCAACATTTAAATGTTATGAATAATAACTACACACTTACTGATAAAATGCGAGTGCTAGAAATATATAAAACAATTTTTTATGTTATGCTTTAGCGACAATTAATAATTTTTAACACATCAACTAACATCAAAAACTATTTATGTTTGCTGAATCATGCGTGTAGAAAATCGTTGTTCGAATCTACGAATTTAAAATTCCCAAAATTCATCAAAAACTACTAGATCCATTAGTAAAGAGGAAACGCAGTAATGGAAATGTATCAAGCGAATAAATTAAACAATTCTGAAACACCTAAAGCATACAAATATATTTGAAGTTAAATACCATAGCTAATTAAAACGGATTAGTCGTTTAGTCAAGAATGTATAATAACTTCAAAATTATTAAGGCAGACCACATTAAATATAAAAAAGCTATAAAGTATGAATATAAAAATATTATGACAATCATCCCGCAATGCTCTAATGCTGAACTTGGCAAATGACTGAACTTTTCCTTGTTCTTTTACATTTTTACATGAAGTTAAGAAATCTACTTGCTTTTACCACCTACGAGCAAAGCAAAAACAGGGTGAGCTATTTCCAACTAGTGAAATAATACTTTTAACATCGTGTTCCTTCCAAATTCATTTAATTGCGACTGTTTTGAACCTAATTTACGATATCACGCCATTGTTTCACTGTAAACCTAATTAATATTTAACATACGATATTTATAATATTGTGTTGTATTCCCAACCTCTAAATTTTTCAATAAAACAAACTCGAAATCTGCTATCAAGTTCTGAATTTTAACTTTGAAACTACCCTTAAAAAGCGATGCTTTGCAAAACGTTTATTCTAATAAGTTTTATTTAAGGTAATATACTTATGTTAATTACTTCACTGTTAAAAACTTAATGCAAAAATTAAGTCAACATTTACGTCGTTGAAAATCAAGTTTGCCATAATATTCAAAATTGTCGTTTATAATCGGGATACAAGTAACGATAGAAATTTTTTGATTAGTTTATCGCCAAACCATTTATATTTATCCAAAAACGCTTAGGTGGAATAGAAATTGCAGTATTTCTATTTTCTACAATTGTCTTGAAAAACTTCAAAAACAAAACAAGATTTTAACAGTATTTGGATTTCTCACTACAACAAAGTTCTCTGAACTCGTTTAAAGGACATATATTTTTAATTATATGAATAGAAGCCGCAGTCTTTGGAAATAATGAACAACATTGCATGCAGTCATTTGCGGCTATTTTTGTAACCAATTATACATGCACAATATGTATTTATATTATTTTATTTAATATTTTTACTAGTCTCCGGTTTTCGTAATTATTTTATAGTTTATTTGCAGGGAGTCAGTGGAACAAATATTTTTAGGTAGTTTTCGGTATTCAACCTGTAGGTATTTATCTAAAGTACAAGGCATCATTATTTCATTTGATAACGACCATTCACTTATTAATCACATGAAATTGGAAATAATTGATAGTAAAACAAACAAAATTCCGACATTTTTATTACAAACAAATGTTGATTTGTACACGTTGGTTTATTGCAATTTAAAAATTCTCGTTCAATCTGAGTGGTTCCGATTTCAAGATACTGGTTTGCTGGCAAAATGTTTCTTGTGGTCTGAATGAACTAGTGGTGTAGATAGATAGCTATGGCTTGATCCATCTCTAGCAGATTTCGTAAAAAAATCCATCAAACACAATGATTCAGAAGGGCACCGAGCTGTATCACGCCATTATAAAAAAGTCATACCAGTAATTCGGTTGATTTGAAGAGTTGAGTGGCTTGCATCGAAAGAACGTACTATCCAATGAGCTGTTGCAGAAAAGACACAAAAAATCACGCTTTTAATAGAATATTGTTCTTGTTTTTATTATTACTGCAGTTGATAAGTTCAAATGGGCAAATGAACTAATTTACTTTAAATACATAAGAAATAATTTATTATATTGGCAGTCAAGTCATAGCTAAATCCTAATGCCGACTGCCATGAAAAATAAAACACAATAGTATCTGTATAATAACACCTATTGAAATTATTATATAGTTTCCAATTTAAATAAAAACACTATCCAAGTGACCCAATAGTCAGCTAGTATTAGATGAAAATGTCTTTAAAATTTTAGTTTCCAGTGAAGCAACTGAAATGTTTTCTTCCGACGACATCTAAAATCTATGTATGTCAAAACGATAAATTATAGAGGCCAGGGCTTCGTTGAAAACTTAAGGACGAATTAAGACCCTGAACTAAAAGAAAACCAGTTAAAAATAACCAAAACGTGAGTCACAGAGACTAAAATAATAGTAGGAGTATTTCTGAAAATGAATAAACCCACTTTTAGAGTGGTGACAATTTCGTAAACAATTTTGGTTTTTCTACGTATTTAAATCCACGTTTTACTAACATTTTTAAATGAGTCAGTCATTAAATGTTACATACATTATGTTGATAGTGAAGATCTGTATCTGCAAAGCTACCGGAAAAATGTATATATAAAATAAATAGCAAAATGCTTGAGTTACGAAAGTTACTGGAATATAAGGTAAATCTGCGAAAAATCTTCTGGGTGAAGATAGAAATCTGAAGTTCAGTTTGAAAAACGAATATACAAGTAATATTTATGGAACAATTCAAGGAAGTAAAAAAGATAACTAACTACCTATATGGAGTAATGGCAAACAATTCATATAATTAATAAAAGTTATTTTTAGTAATTTAAAGACATTCGACATCAAGACAAATGTTGATTGATTGAACGTTAATGGCTAGCTACATTATAATTTGCAATAAATAACACAAATACGTTTGGCTAAAACATGCAGGTAATTACTGTGCCATTGTAGACAACAGCTAATAAATTATTGATTGATCCAATGGAAAATTACACTGGAGAGATTAAATTACATTACATTTTCTTTAAAAATAACCATTTCTGTATAATTATGTAACTGCAATTATTAATAGAATCAGATTTAAATAAAGGCTCTTATCGCCCACCCTTACTTTAATACGTTATTAAAAATATTAACCTAAAAATACTCGGAGGTAATTTGAAAATCTTGCAATCTCGAATTCTTGATCCTATTATAGTTGAAAGCAATTTCATAATGGGTCAATCTTCTTTTTTGTGATTTTTTCTCATAATCCCAGGAGAATAATAATAAAAATAATCATTTGACCGCATATTGTCGGAAAATAAGCACATTATGATAACTTAGACTGTTGTGTTCGTATTATTTCAATATTTGAACATTGAAATGAAAAAGTTAAAAAGATAAAAAAGGGGGAAGACCTGCAACAAATTCAACCGATTTATGTTCAGTTTAGTTGAGATTTTGTCATTTTTTAGATGGCTAAAACAAATCACTCAACGTTATTATTTAACAAACACGTATCCTATTTAAAGGAGATTAGTTTTATCAAGAAATATTTAATATTAAATTTAAATCTTCTTCATTAACATTTAGACTATTTAATTTTCTTAAATTTTAATTTATTTCTAACGGTTTTTATTAGCAATTATTCCGCTTACATTCAGCGTGAAGTTGTGAAAATAGACAGACATGAAAATAAAAAATACAAACGTTTTCAGTAAACAATTAGTAATACTTTAAATACAAGCGGCATTTCAAAGCAAGTGTTCGTCTTTGTTCGAAGGTGAAATCTTACAAATAAGTTAAATGATAGCGGAAAATTAATAGCGCAACTAACCATCATACAGATACATTATAGTAAACTGCATTAAGCAATTGCGGATGCTCATGTATTGAAATTTACCATATTCTTTAAGATTGCCAAAACGTGAGAGTAGAACGTGATTGTTCGGATATGGTGTCATAACTCGGTATCTCAAATTTTACCAATCTCAAGAAGTATCAACTCTTGGAACAGTCTACTTACATATTTCCAAAAATCTATTTTTTCAGAAAAGCAAATACATTTGAAGTGTTTTTTTCACATCTGGGAAGTTAAGCTAAAACGATCAAATTTTAAATATTTTTGTTTAGATTGTTACAGATATAAAACTAGGAATTGTTTAGTTGATACCTGGCAAATAGCAATCCACGAGCTTCAACGCTTTACATACATATAACAATAGAGTGAAGTGCGATATTAAAAACATTACTATATCAATTAACTAAATGTGAAATTTATTTGATTAGGAACTATTAGAAAATGTACACGATCGACTTAAGTGGACAAAATATTTAAGCAAATATACATAATCGAACACTAATGAGACAAAATATTAGCTTTTATTATTTTGGTAAAGCTATTGAAGGAATTAATTTACTTTCAGTCGTAAAAAAGTACTAATCAATAGTAGTGATTTGATTGCTGGTAATGCATGTCCGGAATGTACATTTTGGAAAAAATGGGCCTCTGCTTTGAGATCCTTTTTTTCCGAATCAATAAACTAGGGTTAACCAAAACATCTAGAAATTGACACAGCAATCGGATTATAAACATCTAACACCGCGACATTTATTATTATACAGCAAGGCCTAGGGAGGTAAATGCAATATAATCGAGATACCAATGTCAAAATCTGATCTTCTAGTAACAACCTGTCTGCATCTTTGCCAGCCGAATACAGCCTAAACTATCTTGTTCTTGCCAACACCATTTCATAAAATGTGTACTTTAAAAACATGCAAAGTGATTTGTGGTGCTTTATGTAAATACTCATGAAATTAATTAGTGATTAATTGAGTTTGAACACATCTACTTATGCATACACTAGAAAGCAGAAATATTTACCAGTATCGAACACAACATTAAAATGTAGTTCTCAGTCGGTCGGCATTTTCATCTAGTCCCCGAAACATTGTTTCACCTTGTAGAGCGATCCATTGCGAAAAGGCATTAATATTAATGCAGTTAGTTCTTAAATGCTACATTTGTGTTGCCGACTCACAGCTCGTGACCAAGTCGCAAAGAATCGCCAAATGGAACCTGGTTAACAAATGTTGCGAGCCAGATCAGAAGCGCCAAGATGATAAACGAATACCTGCATTTCAGCTTATGCTTAAATCTAACTTGTTTGGATATTTGCTTAAATGTTAGTAACTTCTATATTTTTCAATAAAATACACAGCACAAACGCCTAATTTTCCTAATGTTTAAATTTAAATAAAAAAGCTAAACAATACTTCTTTAGTGTGTGAATCAAAATGATTGGTTGCTTAAATACGAAATTATTTTAATTACACAAGAAATCAAGCAGTCTTACTTACTGTCTCTTAGTCGGTCCTTATTTACTCTGCTAATGCAAGAATTGAAGGAAATGTACAAAATAAGCTTGAGAAAATCACAAATTTTATTTGTTCTATAATAGCACTTCTGTTGCTTCATTATATCTTGTTCTTAATGTTTCTTAGTTTGCTATTCAAATTTAAATTTATTTATCTTTAACTATTGGGTCAAAAACTCACCATTTTAAAGAAATCAAGAATGATTTACGCAAAATTATATAAATCTATAAGAGGGAAAGGAATATCTCTCACCACTAATTTATGTAAGTTTTACTCGGATTTTTACTTCTCATATTCTAAATAAATTTAATTAAATTGAACAAATAACAACTGCCTTTCTTCTATGCTTGAAGATATTAACCATAGTACCCCAAATTAAGGGAGTTAAAAACTATATTTTTAGAAACATTCTTTTAAAATATATTACGAAGTAAACTAAAACCTCCTAGTGAGATCCCTGCTTACTATAAAATGATAATCATAATAATTAAATATATCATTATTATTTTATGCAAAACTCAAGTTAAAGATAGCGAGTGTGTAAGTAAACTTTTAAACTAGCGATAAGAATTCATAAAAATAATACATAGATTTCATATTCAAAATATTGTTAGTAAAAATAAACCTTTAGAATAATGGCGATGATAATTATTGTATGTGCACATATAAGGTAATAATTACATTAAAATAGTCTAATAACGTCTGCTTATCAAAGATATTTAATTAAAACGTGCATATGTAAAGTGATGACGACGTGATATTAAAACAATGCCAGTTTTCTGCTGAGCTAAAAATTCAATATACGTAGTGTTAATTTTCAACTCCATATAAAATTGGAATAAAACTTTACAAAGCATATTTAGTTCGACATGGATATAACAAATATATAAGCATAATTACACACGAATAATGAGTACGTAAAATGTAAAAAATGGGTGAAGAATGCATTTGCGTAATTGCAATTCAAAGTTATAAAAAATTAGACAGAACAACAGACAACCAGTTATAGTTAAAAAGAAGTTCAAAACACATTCAACATATCCAAATAAGCCGAGTGGTTTATGTTAGCGGTATAATGAAAATCAATCAAAGAGAACAAATAATAGAAGTTACATTAACAGCCCAAGTCAATGCACATTAACGATGAAGAACTTAGAAATAATTATCTAAATCTGCAGGACTTCATTAAAAACGCCAGTTTTTTTTTCTAAAAGCTCATACATAGGTGAATATGTGGAAAAATGAGTGTGTCAGCCCGAACGAAATATAATATTATGTAAAATTACCGAAGTAATTTTACATGTTGGAAATTCTAGGCAATGTATGTGTATCCGACAATTTATGTCTCCACAATTATAGTAGTAAACTGAAAACTGTTTCGATAGAATGACTGCTATTTAAGACCCCAAGGACGTGAACATTGTTTTTGTGCCTAATTGATTGTTAAACCCAAGTCTCCTAAAATAATTAAACACGGGTTGTAACATGTTAAGATAGAGATAAATGAAAGTTGGCAAACTTAGTAGTAGTTTTATTTTACGGACAAAATTGAAATTAGTTGCAGCTAAATTTAAAGCAGTTATTTGTAGAAAAACCAAACAGTACGGCAAGTATACATTTTTTCAAAACCTTTTCGTTGGGTATTTACTAGTTAGTATAGAAATTAATTTAGAAAAGTTGACGTTTCGATAGCAATTCTGAAATATTTATCGAAATATATTTAAACAAGTGTGTATTAGTAAATTGCTAAACAGTAGATGACAGAACAAACATGTAACAAGATTAAAAATATCGAAATATTTCTAGAGCAAATTATTACAGATTTGTATTAAATTATTTATTGTTTAACAATTTACTAATATATTCCTTTTCAAATACCTTCTGAATCAAGACAGTAAATTTGCTGTCGAAACTTAACTCTAAACGGTAACTTTTCTAAATACTCTTTTTACTAATTGCAATTTTATGACAGCTTAAGCCTAAGTATGTGGAAAGATACCTTCTAGGTGGTGAATTAAAAAGACAAATATTTTCGAGGCAAAATAGCCAATAAAAAATGTTTGAAATCACTATCTATGTATACTTGAGACGGATTATGTAATTATTTTACATATTTAAAACTATAAAAATCGCCTAAATTTTACGTTAGCCTAAATATTGCGTCTGCACAAATATTAAATTAGTAAATGTAGCAATTCCATGGCGAAAAGTTAATTATTGTTAAGTCTAGATATACAGGGCAATGCATATAACCTTATTAAAGTAAGACAGGAAGGCGAGTAGCAATATTTTTCAGCAAAAATGACAAATTGCAACTATCTTTGTTACAGTAACAAGTAAAGATGCTTAAAGTCGTACGAAATAAAGATTTATACGAGACAAAGTAGGAAAAGCCAGAGTAAAATAGGAGAAAACGAGATCATATACTTAACGTCCGGTACTCAAAGCCACCAATAGACACGAGTTTACTCGTACGTTAATACAGAGCGAAACAAAAAAATAACAACAAATCAGAAAACTGTCCACTAGCGTAAAATTCAATCTACAATCAGAATCCCTTAAGACCGTATGCCCAATTGTTACTTCGTTGGCCAATTGCTAAAGTGCTCTTAATTTTTTGGATGGCTCTGTATGCAATAAATTCGTACGCAACAGATATTACACATTATCTTGGCTAGAGCTGGAAATTGCATACAAAGAAACCGCAAATGAACGTATGGAAAACTGTGTCAATTCGTGCCTTGTATTCTTCAATCCTGAAAATGTATTTATGCCGATAATATCGGTTAAGATGGTAGCTGACTTAAAAAGGGAGGCCGTAATTAATTAAACAGATGCTTTTTGTATGTTTTATAAATTAAACATCGTAAATTTGATAAACATTTAAAGTGCCGTATTCGATGGAGACTGGGCGCAAAACTTTGATTAGGTAATAGGATAAAACACTTTTGACCTAAAATAAGTCAGAGATTGATCGCTCAGTTCGAGCTAATTGTAATGGTAAAAACAGTAGGATGGTCTTACTTCAAAGCCGGCACTTCAGATGCATGTGCCACTTCACAACTGGTAGTTGTGGCAAATTGAACTATTTGAGACAAAAATTGTTAATACGGCTCGATTTTTAAAATCGCTTTACTTTATTTTAAAGGACTGGCATTTCATTCCGAATATTCTCATGAATGCTTGCTAAATAAAAGACTAGTGATTTTATTCAAATTTGCAGAATGTCCAAGACGAAATGTTTCAAATCTGGCAGCCGAGGACTCGAAAATTCGAGAATTCTTGACTCACTTGCAAAAGGTAAAGGATGCCCAGGTAAGTTTAAAACTATCATAAATAGGTTGTGACTTGCCATTTGCGCTCTTCATGTTATACTCAACTTTAACGATTGACCATGTTTGCATTTGTAAGAAAATCTTTGATTGCTGATCGTTTATATTTCTAACAATACCCTATTTATCAAGACGTATTATTTGCAGTTGTTATTTCGGCGTACCTAATCGGTTCTGAATGGATGTTTATGGCCGCGGCGTATATTTTTATGGGTATTGTAGTGCGTATATCGAAGTTTTACTCGGGTAATACCTAATGTATTTGTCTCCGCTGATTCTGCCGCTTGCAGGGTTAAAGCCGTTTCAGTTGTCCAGTACTTTTGGAAAGAAGTAAAGTTGTAAATGAAAATTTATATACTCAACAGGTAGGCAAAAACAGTGGGGAAATTGGTTGCATTATTGCATCAGGTTATCTCAGATTGTACCTAAAAGAATGTTAATACCTAAAGTCGATTTCATTTTCTATAGATCATTTTGCGACTTAGTTTATTCGCTATTGAGTTAGTTCGTGTTAAACAGAATGCCGCAAAGTAGTTTACCCAACAACCCAATCGATTACTTAGTCTAAACGCTACATTTTTCATGTATTGCCGCAAATGCGCTTGGGGTTTGTAGAGACGTGTGGTAATGTAAAAGACTAATAGAAACTCATTTTTGTACAGCACCCAAATTTGTACAGTATGTAAATGGCAAAATGCAACGGGATCTGCAGCTCGAAACAGGGAACTCAATGCGACATTTTTCGTTTTCTTGAAAGTATAAATAATATTTCTTCACCTATTAAAATCGTGAATCTAAAGTTTCATTTGCTTGTATTGTAAATATGTCCCATGTTTATGATATGTTTACGCACGAAAAGCACTCAACTTTCAATATAAAATATGTAATATCACGCAATGGATATTACGGCTTCTGTACCTACTCGTCGGTATAAAAAATTCGTATTTTCAAAAAATCTGAAGATAATGTGGGCAATAAAATATCTTTTAAATAGTCAACTTTCCGCCAAACAATTAGCTCGAAAAGTAACACACAATTATAAACTTAGTGAGAAAAAATTTAACTTTGTACTTACTTCTTGACGGCCCGCCCCTATCGAAGATTTAATGGATCACGTCGGGTCGGGTAGCATTTTAATACCTACTTTTAATTCCATTAGTTTTACCTTTAGTGATTCTCTAGAGCGATCACAGTCTGCAGTAGTTACTGCATTTTGTGGGAAAATGGTATATTTTAATAATACTTCGAAGAGTTGGTTTTAGTTAAAAAAATGTTTTTATTACGAACGATGTCATAGTTTGTACAAACGCCATGTTTTCGATAAAATATAAATGGGGGCTACAGAATTAGCATTGTCGTGCTAAAAGGTAAGCACGGTGGCTTAAGCATATGGCAATGCCCAATTGTATTCAATTTAATAACTTTTATTCTGCAAAGGTTATCTGCGAAAATATCAGGAATATTTTCAAAGTCGATACCTTATTGTATCATGTCGATCAATATAAAATTAGTTATTAAATTGTAGGCAATGTTGAGTATGTTTTAATGCTAAACAGATCTCTATATGTCCAGGACATCACAGATTCTATAAACACATATTATATATCGATTGAAGAAAAAAATTTATATTAAGAGGCAGCAGAGGGGGAATGAGTCCGGAGTGAGTAAATATGAACCCGCGCTGCATTAACTTCTTCGACTTCGCTCGAAACGTTGATAAAATCTAGAAAAATGTCTTAGAATGGTCGGCCATCGGCCTATTTAAGGACCTAATCGAAGCAATAGGCTTCTTTCTAAAGTTTTAAATATTTAAGTCACTATTAATCATACCCATACTTATTTCCGTCAACCTCTACGCCATTATAGGATTTTTAATTCTGCTTCGGTAGTGATTATCGATTTCGTCTTGCGCAGCGCAATAGCGCTTGCGCTGTAGACTAGATGACCGCACCCTACCTATCTTAAGGCGCCATTTTGGATTACGGATAGGAACGATGTTTATAACGGCATATGTTGGAATTCTCTGAAATTAATGCAGAAACTTGGTACGTTTTGCGGAGAGTAACACAGCATTTGCAAATTTAGTAGCTAATGATTCTAGAAGAATTCGCAACTACAGTAAATATGGCGTCCATTTGCATTGGCCAGATGCAAACGGAACGCAATATAAGCAGACTTTTGCAAATAATTATTAAAGAAACGTAAATGTATGCAATAGAAATTCGATTGTATCAAAACCTGACTAGGATATGGCGTCGCCAGCTGGCTTTTCTAACTATACACCTCTCACCCATCCTCTTAGCTTGATGACGTGGCGCACTCAGACACTAACAGCATACGCAGCAAAAGAGCACTCACCAATAACTGCACAGTTTTCCCAAAACGGCCGCGCTTTTATACGCTTGTCCCTACCATCTAGAACATTCTCGATATTGGAGAGGGTTCTACGTGACATGGGGTCCGTATTGATCCGTTTATATACCCTTGTTGCCATTTTCTTCCATGTTCTCTCTTTGATTTGCTGCTGAGCATTATCTCGTCTTTGTCATGTCTGTACGCTTTTCTAACGATTCGAGCTTACTGCGTAGTTCCGACGCCCACTTTTGCTCGTTTTTCGTTGCCGTTTACCCACCCAATTTTCACATCTAGATACTTCCTATTGTTAGCTGAACTAATGATTTTCCTATGTTTGTATTGTACAAATGATGCCATAAGTTTACGAGTTGAAAGCATTATCAGTATTGTCTATAAGATTAGGAAAATTACATTTATGCATGTACACTTGCATCATATTACGTTTATAAGCTAACATTATTAAAAATAGAGCTGAGTAGATTGCCGGCATTGAAATTGTCAGTCAGCCCCCAAGTGGGTCTGCATTTTGGCGTAACAATCCTCAAAAAGTCGACCCTAAACTAGCCGTTTGTTTATTTGCCAGAACAGCAGATGCTTCAAGTCATGTGGAATTTTTGACCGTTGGGGGTTTCGGCAAAGAACCGGCTGCAGCTACCCTTTTGGATATGCCTTCGTATCTTCAAAAAAAAAAAAAACTTATGTTGCATTTCAATTTTTTCCAAAATTATTTAGTTCACAATCAATAGCTGAGAATCGAGAAACTATTTTAGTTGAAAACTGCAATGTTGCCTGCTATCAATAATTACGCAAAACAAACGAAACACAAAGCACTGCCAGCGTACCAGATGCTAATAAATCTATGGAAAATAACAAAGTAAGCTAAAATAGGTTGATGATCAACACTAGCCAGCTTTTCTTATTAACTGCTGTTCGTAAATTTTATCGCTGCATAGACAATAAACAAATTTAAATGTTTCCACAAACCAATGTGATTCAAATTATCTATATCTTTACGTAGACTTAAGCGGATGTACATCCATGATAGTACGCGTTCAGAGCGAATTTGCAGCTTTTAAGAAGCAATTGAAATAGAACATGACATTTTAAACAATTGCAAATTAATTATGCGCGTAGGTTTAACATTTTTAACCATTATGCAGAAGGCGCAAAATAATAATTGATGATATTTGTTGTCAAAGGATCAATGTCTAATGTTATTCTTAGTCATAATTCTTTTTTTGTTAATATAATAATCAGTAATTTTCCATTACATTTGAATTATTTTTTGAAATACTAATTATTTTGGGAACCAAAGTATACCTACGTTACTTTATTTAGATTACATTTATATTGATAGAAGTACAACTTCTCATTACAGCCATGGTGTAACTAATGCTGGTGACTCATATAAACATCTTTAAAAAATATTTATCTATTAAAAACCGGTCAGAGCTTTGTTTTGTCATTTATTGCATAGAATCCAGGGATTAGAGCACCTTATAGGGAAAACATGTTAATTGCTCATTTTTATGAGCAATTCGACATTTACCAACTAAACAATGATCGAATGATCTCACTAGTACGTGGTACGTCCACGCACGTTGAACCTGTTACTATTTTAACATGTTGTAACACTCAAACTTAGTATGAATTAATAATTTCTTTATAAAAACTTGTTTTTAATCGAACTATTATTATTTTACGACGCAAGACAAGAGTGAATCATTTAGTTCAGTTGAGGTGAGTTCGAAGATCGGAACGACACGAACAAATTTGATAAAAGTACATTTCCATATAAAGAAAAGACCATCGGCATGATCATATATTATTAGATACTGGAGCAGATGGTAAATGTGAAAGGAGCATTTATGAATGTCTAGTCGCCTTATCGAAAATGGTTTAGCTGCACCAATGCACTTTTATTTTCGATCTTTAGCGAAGGGAAATGGGATCACCAAACCAATTTTTAAATACGCTCTTGAAATTATTAAAATTGAAGATATATAAGAACACAATTGCTAATTTGTTTTTTAAATGCCAACCGACAGAACAGTTGGAAACATCGTAATTATGTTTAAAGTTAAAGTGTAGTCACTTAACTTACATTCCTTTATTTAGATTCACTTGACTTAGATAAATACCGAAATTTTGGTGTATCTATTAAAAAAGGCATGTTGGAAATTATCTTGATAATAGAAAGACAAGCCGTTTTCTAATGATGTTTGCAATTTTATTACTTATCTAACATCTACTATCGATAACACAGTCTATCCATATTTGAGTTTAATGCAGTTTTATATATTTGTGAACTAACTTTTCAAGGATTAGAATTGAAATACATAGCGATATGCCGACACCAAAAATAAGAAGTGGGAAATAAGCTTCAATTAATCCAACACTGACAAATGAGTTGGCTTTTCCTTCGCAAGAGGGTTTCTTGGCATAACACCTTTTACATTCCCTGTCTTGTAATCCAGTTTCTGCCAATCTCCTAAAACTAAAGTACAAATGAAATTGAAGAAATTAAGCAGGTAGTAAATCGATTATACACTTATACGTTACATCTATTAGGCATCTGGTCGGAAAAGCTCTGATATTTTTATATATTTTATGGTTCAGTAAATTTAAGATTAGTAAAGTAAGATAGAGAGAGGAAGTAAAGATGTTTTTTGGTTCAGTAAATCTGCAAACAGTATATTTATTATTAAATTGCACATAATCAGGTTTTCTGAAAATCTAATTGTTATCATTATTTTGAGCTCTTCTGCAGACCTTTCCAAACAATTTGACACACATGCTTTTACAATTCAGTTCAGTATATTGAGACTAATAAAATAAAATTTGGCGAAAAGTGAGCACCGTCGACTTTAGTCGAGTCGAGTCAATGTTGTAAGGGTTGTCAAATATTCAAAGATACAAACCTTATTATAAAATATTTTATGTAAGAAGAGTTCCAAGGAATAGATAAATATGGCATATCCGACTTAAAAATGCTTCGTACAAAACGCAGTGAACATTTTTGATTATTGGAGAAGGTTTTGTCGACCAGATAATGGGCGACTGTCCTTTCGACGTGAAATGCACAGAATGTATCTCGAACAAGTTGAATTCCTTTTTCGGCACTTACAAATTGATCACCATGCGATCGTCGGATTTTCTTTTCGTATATTTGTTTTCTCAACTGCTCTTCTGCTCTATCGCTGGGACCCTAAAAATATAAGTTGTATTTACACAAAACTTCAGTATATTTTGCCAAAATGTTTATTATTACTTTGAAGTAGTATTGATTGAAAGGCTGATCCTCAACAGCGAAATCGAAGCCTGCAGCATACACACTCCCAACATCGTTAATTTTGTTTGTGCTCAGTTGAAGAAATAAAACAATTTTTGCGGAAAACGCTGTGTAGATAAAGGTGAAAAATATTAGAATGGAAAGTGTAGCCATTTTTCCCGAAATACTTTTAGGCTCATGAAAAAAATCCTGTTGGCAAGCTATGGCAATCTGAAAGTTCCAAAAATAATATAAAAAAACATCATACTTTTTAACACATTTACATTTTTCAACAAATATTTATTACTTTTTTTAGAAAGGTTTATGGTACTATTTCTTTATAAAGTGAAAGATTTTTGATCAATTCAATGCATACCCATCACTTGGCGTTAAGGGATTGAATCGAAAATAAAAACATCTTGGAGTTCTCAACGCAGTCAATAAATCTCAGAAGTGGTATAAATCTCTCAATTTCGATGGATATTCTAGTAAATTGCAACAAAATTTGATGCATCCAAACATTATTATTAGGAAGTTTCAAAAGTCAACTGTTACCGAAATATACTCGTTTATTTGAAACATTTTACAGCTGCAGAGTATAAAATTGGATACGTAGGTACCGGTATTCCTGGGAATGTTTTATTCTTTCACAAAGCCCTTTGTGTGATAGTTTTAGAAGGGTCCTTTCGACATAATGCAGATACAAATCGGTTCTCATTTTTTTTCGAGGTAAAACTATTTTTCTTTCTCACGTCGAATAGTGGCAAGGTTTCAAGTAGTGATCAGTCGATGTCTCCAAAATTATCATATATTTATCAGCAATGAAACAAATCATCAATAGCTGTGTTTACGTGAAGATTACATTTATATAACAATTAGAAATTTGTGTGTCAAAAAAATAATTTTTTCACTTATAAAACACCAAGTTTGCTATCACTATATCGTATAAATGTTAAACTCTCAATGTTCTTGAAAGTGTGTTTGTTACCAGGTGTTGAGTTCACTCAGTTCCGTAATGAGAATTGTGGGATAAAGAGAAATATTTTTTGTACATTTTGTATCATTTCATCATCAAGCATATTTGAAAAAACATATTATTTTGTTAAATATTTCGATTAAGGCTTGCAGCAAATCTCTTCGTATTAAATCGAATGCTTGACTCATAAAATAAAGAAACTGCATTTATATTTCGTATGTTGAGAGACCTCTCTGGTTAATTTTGAAATGTAAATTTACCATTCTTATAGCTTACACTTTTTTATCGATTTATATGACGCAACGAACTAAATATCTTGCTATTATTTGCGCATCTTGCAATCCAGCTAATGATTGACTCCATTACTCTGAACATTTTAAACAAACATTAAATGAACATTTTAGATATTGTATGTGCGTGGTCGATAGATCGTTTGATTAATTATGATTCATAATGATAGATTAATTATAATTTAGAAACTAACAATAAAAATTTTTACAATGACAAATAAAAAAAATATATATTGGATGTATGTACAATACATATGAGCTGATTTTTAATTCTTAAACCTATTTTTAAATTATTTTTATTTCCTCCTGAATCGCCCTAATTATAAGTAAATATTTGCAGAACTATACAGGAAATATTGTTTGAAATAGTAAAGTTGCAAGTAGTTCACTATCTTTAAGAATTCTTTCCGATCAGCCTCATCGATTTTAGCGTATTTCTCAAAATTACCCTGTAAAGAGCATTTGGGAGTGCCAACATACTAAATCAAACAGGAATGTTTCATCCTATCTGAAGTCCAAGAAGGCATACTCTACAACAAATAAATATCGACGTGCCTGCATCATAGCTGTATCCAGAAAAGATGGTCCATTTTCCTTTCTTCCTTGTGCGACTTTCCATTCCCATTTGAAAATAATGAAAATCAACACACATCCACAGAGCAACTGTAAACCTAATGCAACCCATACCCAGTTATTGAACGGTAAACCAAATACATTGGTGTAATACGCTAAAGAAGGTGCTCTAAACACCAAGCAAATATCCATGTCTTTTGCAGGCGGATAAATGTATCGAAAGTATTTTAAACGTGAAGATGGGGTGAATGCAAGAGTACCTAAAACCAACCTTTTTACTAAAATTATGAAATGTATGCGTTTTTAAATATTTGCAAGTGCAAATGGCTTTTACTCACTAGAAAATAAAAAGTAGAAATACCTGCAATATCAGATCTATCGTTTGCAAGATCCTGAAACATCCCTGATGCAAAAGATCCATTGTTCTCCCTACTCTCAAATCCCCACCCTCTGCTGAAGAGGCGAATTTGAGTTGCATTTAGTATATCAAATATTAAAATATAGAGCACGTAATTAATTTTGGTAAGGTTGTCAACATGTTTATTCCTATAAGTTCAATACACCTTAAATACGGACGTAAGTGTACCTGTACTGAATAATGGGTGTTATAATACATATATTCTGTCTTAGATGATTGGATAGCAAAATTTTTGATTCAAGCAAGTAAACGCTACTTCTTTTTGATTTTTTTGAATCACATACCTGTAATCAATAAAATGATTAACCGTACTATTATCCGTGATTATATATGTTACTCTCAAAGGCACTTTCATGAAATTCCCTCTGTCCTTAAATATGTTAACTTTTTCGAGATCAAACTTTGCAACCTTTGGTGACCAATTTCCTACGGTTCTCTCAATATACCAGTCAACAGTTTTTTTAATTTTATACGCGGTTTCAAGTTTGGTATAGTTTGCTGTTCTTACTAAAGAGAGCAGAAGGCTATTCATAGGAATATGAACGTTTTTCTTTTTAATCTTCTCGAAGTCTCCAAGTAGTATCCAAATGTGAGGGTAAAATGTCAGGGAACCCTTTGCAGCCTAAAATAATTAAATGACTAATAAAACTTACTGTAACGTGACGCACTTTAACAGATGAAAATGCAAGCTTGATGATAAGTGCTACAAAAGATATTTGAAATATGTGTTTCATATTTTTTCTTATATTGGATTAATGTAATTCATGATTGGATAAAGGTTCAGGTTGCAAAAAGAATGATTTTTTAATCCAATTGGTTAGTTAGGCTGTTGCAAGCAAAAGGTTCCAAAGTTATCATTTTCGAAATAAAAATGACGCGTTCGAAGATTCTTAAGATTATTACGCTGGAAGTAATAATATATTGGTGTTTTCGGTGCTAACCACTTACCTGCTTCCAGATTGTATCAAAATCGCAATCTACATGTACAAGTATAATGTAGGAATGCTCATAATACCGTTCAGTCATTATCGTGCTATTGCCGTCTACAGATTTGCATTTGAAATTTTGCATTGTCAGGTTTCTATGCAATTTCTGAGTTTCCTCTGTAACGAGACTTATCAGAAAGTCAACATATGAGCGCGTTGCATATATTAATTATTTTAGAAGCCAACAAAAATTAATTAGCATTAACTTATCCAATAGAAACGGTTTTAATTTATATTTGCAACATTACCTTTACTCCAGCATACATTTTCAAGGACAGCATAATTAGGTCTATTGGTCTGTTGAAGAAAATCAAACAAAAACGAAATATCTGTGTCTGCATGAGCGGGCGAGGAGCTTAAACAAACACTAAACATTTTCAAAAAACATAGAATGGTCCAGCTCATTCTTTGTCAGAAAATTAATTCACATTAACTTAAAGCTTCTAATAAAGGTTTGGAGTAAAAAGCGGCAGGTAACTAGTAATTAGAAGCAAACCTGTGCTTAGAAGCGCCTAATTAAACCTGCAGATAATATGTAACTGGCATATACTTGGAACTATTATGCAGTTTCATAGGCACTTCAAATGCTTTAAATAAATGAGGCAAAAATACATTTCGAACAGGAATAATCGCTACTTTTACGACATATAAATCAGATATGTAATTGCAAGTTCTCAACCATAATTTTTCTTACTTTTGTAGTATGAATTGTCATTGTGGTTTGAATTGAACATTTGTCCCTCGCACTTTTTTATTTGCTTTAAACTTTAAAAAAATATTTGCTCTTTGTAGAGTTATGATAAATAACTCTAAGGTATAAATTCCAAGTTACTTGCTATTATCAAAGCTTTATTTATTTTTACAAAATAATAGACTTATAAATAAATATATATAATGATTCTTAAAAGTCGAGTGGAGGAAGTTGCGGTGCTGCTCTATTGGGGGAACGGCCGAGTAAAGGGGCATTAACGCCTGTTTCCAAATCTATATCCTTTCTATTGCTAGCTGCTCTATGTCTAAGAGATCCTTTATATCTATCTTCTACATGGGAATCATCTTTAAATCCGCTTGTCCACACGATGATTATTATAATCATTAAGACGATTACAGCAAATGCAACACCTACATAGATTTTGAATAGCTTGGTGTTTGTATACTGAAACAAAAAAGGAATTTTGATAAAAATTCGATTATCACTTAACTCATTCGTTAGATTGAAAATGATATTTACTTAAACAGTAATACTAAGCCGAGTATAGTCTTAAAGTTCTATAACAAAATTGTTAGTATTCAATTCGACATTTGAGGATCAAGGAAACGTTTAGTAACTTCAAATATTAAAAAAATCAATTGAAAGTGGGCCTTTTGCGAGCAATGCAGATATTGTATAAGATTTTATTCGTTCTCTAAAAAAATATTTCTTCCGCAAAACTACAGTTGAATGGATGAGTGATCACATCTCGGTCACGCCTCACGACTTCCAAAGTAGTATATAAAGAAGTAGCTTTAATATTTCAATATTCAGTTAAAAACTATTGTTACTACCAACCAAACCTTTGTGATCAAAGGATAATTTTTATAAAACAAACCGTATAAATAATTTAGCATCGATATTTTCAATTAGGAAAAGTTCGCATAAGTATAAAAACCCATTAAAGTATTTGGCAAACTCCGTTTGACTTACCAGCATTCGTAGACATAGCTTATCATCAACCGGAGAATTACACTGAATGCAAGTTTTCGATCCAGCTTCAGGTTGATATTGCCCTCCTGGGCAGCTGGTGCAAAATGCTGCGTTATCTGGACTAAAGGTTTGCGGAGGACATACAACTACAACAAAATTCATTCTCAAATTTTTGCTTTAAACTTTAAAGATCAAACGCGAAAGCTCTGGTAACTTGGAAAGCTTTGATAAGATCTAGTGGTGTTCAATTTTAAGTAATCATACTTAAATTTTTCGAATTTTTTCAGAAGCAAAAATCTTGTGATGTTATTTTTCATGGTTTTTATCTTAAGAAACTGTTCTGATAGTACCGTGAATACTGCGTTCCTAGAAGCAAGCTTCAGTTTTTTTAATTTGCTTTGCGAGCAATTATGGGCCCACACATATATAACGCACTCTGACTTAATTACGTATTATTCTTACGTCTTTTGTGTGTTTCTCAATGTTCCTCTTATTTTCGTTTTCTTAAATTTAATATCATGAACAGTTTACTATATGAACTTCAGGATCAATTGTTAATTTTACGTTAACTTTATTCTATATATGTGACCATCTTGCAACTTAAATTCCTTACTTAAAATGTGCCTAAGTTTGCATAGAACTCAGTTTTTACTGTCCAATTTTATATGACAAACAATAATGTAGATAAAAATGTGATAAAGTAACTAGCAGATGAACCCGCTATGAATGAAACTACTAACATCTCTGCTTAATCGGTAGTCTACTGGACTCAAAATCAGTTACATCCAGATGTCGTTATTATAAGTCTCTCGCTTGCAAAAAATACAACTTTTAGTGAGCAAAGAATTTAATTTGTCCAACTTCAACTCATTGCAGTAATTAAAGTGATCTTCTCGTTTGAATTTATTGGGAATAATCGGGCTATTTCTGTAATAACTTCATCTAAGCTCGGAAGTCATTTATGTAGGTCCTGACAACCCATAACACAAGCTTGAGTAATGAGAATTCCACTTAGAGTTGACTCCGATCATCCTAAAGAACTTGTCTCAGTTCAACTTAGGCGAGTTTGTTTAGGAACATAAATTTATTAATGACAACGGAAGAAATAAAGTAAAGAATAAGTACTGTTTAATCAGAATTTACTTACCACAGACTCTTTGCTTTTCGCTTTCCAACCCAAATCCAGCTGCGCAATTTACAACAACTTTAGGTGCTTTAATAGTAACGGGACTTCCGACTTTCCCATTCAAGTGTGGAATGAAATCAATTTGGTGCAATTGATCAAGTTTAGATAACACTGAAAATACGCATCTAATTATCAAATTAGCATCGATAATGTACGCTTCTACCTGGAAGTTTTACAATCATTTCAGAGTTCTTGTACACCATATTAACCACATTTTCGTATACTGATAATTTGCAGTTGATGTCACATGTTGTTGAAAAGCGTAAGACAAAGTCGGAAATAGTTTTCACGTTTATGGTTACATTAAAATAATTATCGTCTTCCTGAAATGTAAATTAAATTGAAATAAAATGCAGTAAAAACGTGAACTTTTCTTCAGAAATTATTGGTCTGCCATTTTGAGAGCAGCAACATCTCAGATACATTGTTAAAATATTCTGAAATGTTTCAGTAGTTTTATCATTTTACTAGAACTAAGGAATTCTTTGAAAACGTGCTGGAAAATATACAAAATACAAAACAAAACATGCAAAACGTAATAACGTAAACTTCTGCAATAACGAATAACGTATGAAACTAATCAATAATCAAGTTTTAAAACAGTTTCAAAACACACATATCTTTTCTATGAGCAAAATATTACGAACTCACCCTGGTTAAGCATCTTGGTCTATCGATGTCCAAAGAACACACTTCACCATCTTTTGTACATAATAATGGACTAATAATTTTCGGCAAGTATGCGTATAAAGTATCACCAATTTGCAAACTGCAGGAATCGTTAATTTTGTAGTAGATGTTCAGTATGATTTGATAAATTGGAAAAGTAAGCATTTCCAGTTCATGCCAATGTTCAGCTGCTGGTAAATGGTGGGTTTTTTCATGTTTGCATGTATAGTTTCCTGAGTGTTTCAATAGGCCGTCATGGATTACGAGTTCGGAGCCTCTTTCAGGCAGTAGTTGGGCTGAAACCCAAAAATCATGATAATTCAATTCAGATACACAATGGCAAAGCTGTTTTCTAGACTTCTGACGGATTGCGAAATTTCATAAGATGCAGTGTTAAAATGATATTGCTCTAACATATTTTTAGCACAGCTATTCATCTTTGAATGCAACTTTTACCATTTGGTGAAGATATTGGATAAAACGACCAAGTCCACGAAACATCTTTCTGATGTTCGGCTGAGGAGTTGCTGCATAAAATATTAACTGTTTCTGTTGGTAAATAAAACATATTGGCTTCTAAAACAAAAGATAACTAATTAATATAACATGTTTCTGAATAAAGCAGTGCCTACCTGAAATCGGTAGCTTGAAGCTCTGATCAAACATCCCTTCAATTGAATCGAAATTCAGAGTATCACTTTTCTTTTTCTTATCGTCCAGGTAAATTAAGCCTCTTCTCTTTCTCTTAATTGGTTCTATAGAATTTTCTATGCTCAGTCCTTTCGTTAATTTGAAAAACGATTTGCAGTAGCTGTTTTTTGCTTTGATTTCTTCTTTTTTGCTGACCCGGTTTTCTAATGTATCCAAATAACTGTTGATATTACAGAAACAGTTGTTTTCAGAGTCAAAGTCTGCTTTGCTACAGATTTGATGAGGAATATTAATATCCCAACTTCGGTTATGCATAGTTTCTAGAGACTTAGGAACTTCTTCATCATTTAAGTCTATCACATGTAACTCTACGTTCGGAACTCCAGTGCTTATAATTTGTTCTATCATCAATTCATTAATTTTTTTGTATTTGCCTTTAGAGTTGTTTATGACGTAAACAACAGGCTTATGAGTTACGGTTTCAGTCGAGCTTTCGCTGATTTTTTGAATCTTTTCTGTATGATTTTCAATTCCGTTCGTTATGGCTGCTTGCTTTGTAGTAGGTTCCTCGGTATGTATGGTAGTATGAACTAATGATACTGTTGTTTGCTCCTCTATCTCCTCCGGTGGTTCAGTTTCTTCTGTAGTGGAAAATGTAGGGTATTCAGTTGTTTTTGAGACATGTGTTGACTCTTTTTCTGTTTCGAATTTTTCCATAGTAGAATGCGAATGCAATTTAGTGACTTCCTCCTTTTCCTCCTCTTCAGTATACGTTTCTCGTGTAGCTGATGTACTTGTGGAATGGCGCAAAGTTGTTTTGGAATACAAATCATGTTCCAGTTTCGAGGTTTCCTCAATTTCATTTTCTGTTTGAGATGTCTGTTCAAATACTTCTTTTTGACTTTGTTCGTGAGTTGCAGTGGATAGACTGGTTGAATGACTTTCGGTTTCTACAGCACTCGCTGTTGAATGGTGATCGGAAGCACTTTGCGTGCAATACTCACAAGGCGTGGTTTGCATTGCAACCAGTCCATTTTCTATTTCTGTAGTGGTTAAAAGGGTTTCTTCACTTCCTTTTGTTTGCTTCAGATGATGATGGGTTGATGATACAGTATTTATTTCTGTTGGAGAATCTGTTTCTAAGTCCATATATCCATGCGAGCTGCCTTCGTGTCTTGACACATTCTCTTCTGGCGATGTGGTTCTTTGAACTTCATTTTCTTCTTTTTCTTTTGTTACTAAACTAGTAGTCAAATAGTCAACTTCAATATTGGCGCTCGACATATATGAGTGTGGACTTGTTTCGCTGTTAGTTGTATGGCAATGTTTGCACTCCGTGGATGAACCAAATTCGAAAAGACCGCTTTCAACTTCTGTTGTAGACGCAGCGTTCACAGCGTTTTCACTGTGAATCTCATGAGTTTCTTCAGTGGAACTAGCTTCGAGACCGGTTTGTTCTGGAACATTAATACTTTCCGTATTTTCAGATAATCTTTTCTCTGTTATTTCTGAAGACCTCACAGATTGACTTTCTTGCTCTGAGTAAGGACCAGTCGATATTTCTACTGTGCCTTTAGTGTGTGTTCTACTTTCTTCAAAGCTAGACTGAGTCCCTTCTTCTACTTCTACTGGCAATGTAGAATGTTCTTCTTTATGTACTCCGGAAGTATTTCCTTTTCCTTCACCTGTTACTTCCGACTCAATTGTATTATTTATAGGAGATGCATTTTCAAGTTCCTGTAAAAGGGTCGTTCCTTCACTAATTTCAGTTGACATGCCACTTGCTCCTGAATTAAAGCTCTCCTCCCGTTCCGTGCCATTTAAGCCAGGCCTGGTAGAAGATAGGTTTTCCATGTCTTCAGATGTATCTCTTTCCGCAGTTTCAGTTTCAGTTGAGATAGATGAAGATAAGTGTTCACTGCTCTCTGTTGCAGCTATATCCGAGGGTATTTCTTTACCTTCGGATATAGTTTCATTTTCAGTTCCTTCAGATGCATTTGCAGGTTCAGATGAAAGTAAATTGTCAGTACTTTCAGTTGAACTACTTTCACTAGACTCCGCCTCATCGGAAACTTGCGCAGATGAAGCCACATTTTCAGTACCCTCCGGTGTGCCACTTGCACTAGGCTCCGTTTGATTTGCGAAATGTTCAGAGCTGGATAGATTTTCATTGGGTTCAGATGTCTTATTTTCTCCAGGCTCTGTTTGTTCAGTTATATTATGAGAGGATTCTACGTGTTCTGTTTCTTCAGATGCGGATTTACTGGAAATATTTTCAGACGATGAAAATTCTTGATTGTCCGGGCCTGTATTGCTTTCACTTACACTGTTCTCATTTAACCCAGTTTCATTGGGCACTTCGTCGTGTGAAGACGTATTACCAGTGGTTTCAGTAGTGCTAGACTCGATTTGCTCAATTCCCTGAGAACTAGCACCGGACTCATTTGCATTTTCCGTACTTTCATTAGTATTAAGTTCCGAATGGTCAGATATATTTTCAGTAGTGCCTACTTCTGATCCTATAGAACCCTCGAATATAGTTGAGCTTGCTCCCAGACCCAGTTCATTTGGTGTAAGTTCTTTTATTTCAGTCGAACTACTTTCTTCAGATTTCGACTCATTGCTCATTCCCTGAGAACTGCCATCGGACACATTTGCACTTTCCGTACTTTCATTAGTATTAAGTTCCGAATGGTCAGATATATTTTCAGTAGTGCTTACTTCTGATCCTATAGAACCCTCGACTATAGTTGAGCTTGCTCGCTGACCCAGTTCATTTGTTGTAAGTTCTTTTATTTCAGTCGAACTGCTTTCTTCAGATTTCGACTCTTCCAACGAAGATTCTCCGGGTTTTCCTTCTGTAGTTTCGGAACTTTCAAGCGAATTTTTGGTTACCTCTTCGGGTTCGCTTTCCATTGAGTTTTCACTGGACAGATGTGTAGTAAATTCTTGCAAAGCACCAGATTCTTCAGATGTATCTGTCAAGTTCTTATTTTCATTACTAGCTACTTTTGTTGCATTGTCCTCTTCCGATGTGTTTCCTTCTAAACTAGCTGTATTTTCACCTGTTGTAGCATCGCTACCTTCCGAAGCTACTTCGCTTAATTCTGAGACTTCCGTCGCCTCAGTGCCTTCACGAACGGTGGT
The DNA here is from genome assembly GCF_020466585.1 of Dendroctonus ponderosae. Lineage (NCBI taxonomy): Eukaryota > Metazoa > Arthropoda > Insecta > Coleoptera > Curculionidae > Dendroctonus > Dendroctonus ponderosae. The sequence continues at coordinate 5,283,368 of NW_026018814.1, forward strand.
GGTATGCGTAAAACCTTCTTGTGTTTCAGAATTAAGTTCCTGCTTACTATTTCCTTCCGTTAAAGAAGCACTTTCGGTATTTAATTCTGTTGTATCATCGTTTGAAGCCAAGCCCTCATCACTTTCCATTGTCACACTCGTTTCTTCGTCATTGCTTAAAGCCGTTGTGTCCGAAATTTCACTTTGGCTATACGCCTCTGATTTTTCAACATTTTCTGATGCTATAAATGAAATTAAGACAAAAAATTGAGATTCTTAAATTGAAACATGGGATTAAAAAACTTACTAGTTTCAACCGTATCTTCAGCATTTTCAGTTGTATTTCTGTCAGGTTCACCGCCCATTGCTAGAGGGCCTATATTGTAGAATATAAAAAAATGTAAAATAATTGTAAACGCATGTTATTCAAAGTGACAGTGGCAAGTATTTCACTTTCAAATTGTCCATTTCAAAATACACGCTAGGTTAGATTAGGTTAGTTGGTTTGCAAAAATTGCCGCCGAAAGTAACAGGTGTAAAGCGGAAAACGTAATTTCTACATTGATTAGGTCAGTAAAGTAAACCTGTTTCTATACATACAAAAATTGTGATCAAAATACTGCAAATATGTAATAGGTAAAATAACAAACAAATATTAAATATAAATAATATGTTTTTATTAGAAAGTTGATAATTTTCAAACCATAGCTTTTGATGTAGAGCAAACCCTTATATGTTTTGCGCATCATTTTAGAGCTCCCAATATATTCAGATAAAACACCATACTCAATTACTCACTTGACTTTCCATGCATATGGTTTGCTAACGTAGAAACCGGAGAAACTGTTAATATTTGGTCTGTTTGAAATCTGGTAATGCTTTCTTCTTCGCTATTCGCCATCATTTCAGTTTCCGATTCCTGCATAGTTTGATTATAAGGTTTATTAGATTTAATACCATCAGTTTCTTGTACATTGGAACCATCGGTATCCATTTGTTCTGATTCCGCATTAATTTCTGAGGCAAGTTTTCCCTTCTGCTCTGTTGTACTCATTTGCGCGCTTTGTGGAGCAATCGTAGTACTTTTACTTTCGTTGCCGTCTGAAATTGTCTCAAAGTTTCCTTCAGATCCAGTAGCAGTTTCTTTAGTGAGGCCTTCAGTGGGAAAGCTTGTTAATATGCTAGATCCAGAATGGTTTTCTTCGCCAGTATATTTAGAAAATGTTTCTTCTTCTTTACCTGATACGGCTTCAGTTTCACCGCTCGCGCTTTCGGTAGTTATTCTATCAAATGTATCTTTTGCAGATGTAGATTCTTCGGAATCCGTTTCATTTACTTCTTGTCTGGTGACTTCTGATTCAGTCGATGAAGAACTTTCCTTTCTTTTGCTTGACTCATGTTTATTGTCATCCATGGGTGGAGAGGTGCGGTAATCATTGTTGTACAATGAAGTTAAAGTTATTTTATATTCACTTGTAGATCTTTCAGGGTTAGAGATATTATAGGTTTCTTCCACTAGTTGCGGTTCTGAGTGAACTGTGAATTCATCGATTTTTGTTTCAGAAAATCTTTCAGCTGTCGACTCATTGGTTTCTTTATGATGTCCACTTGAAGCTGTGTTTTTTGAATATTCATAAAATTCTCCCCTCGAAATTCCTTTACTGGTTTTATTATCCTCCTCTTCGGTAACTTGCTCTGATGTAGCCGCTTCTTCAGTTCCTGCTGCAGGTACCAGTTGAGATTCCTTCTCTTCATCAACTGTTTGGGATACAGAAACCGTTTCATATTCGGTCTCACCCTCTTTCTCGATATTTTCTGATGTTGCTAAAATACTTGTAGAGAATAATTTTTCGGTTCTCTCAAGTTCCGTTTTTTCCGATAAAGTTCCGTATTGAGTTTCTGTGTTGAGAGTAGTAATTGGGGGTGCGGTTGGCGTGCTGCTGAAATAATATTGAACAGGTTTGGAATGAGGGTTTGAAACGTTTTCGATGCAATACTTGCAGGGTGTGGTTTCCATCCCCACAAGATTGTTCTCGATTTCCGTCGTGGATACCACAGTAAGAAATTCTTGACTACTTTTTGTATGTTTTCTGTGGACATTTTGAGTTGTTACTAATTCCGTTGTTGACCTAAGTAAATGATCAGTTTTGATTTCCGATGTAGACAAAGCAATATTTTGGGTTTTACTTTTGCTTGTAATAAACTCTGAGGTTCCGCGCTCTGATTCATTAAGAGATCCTGCCGCACCCATTTCTTGTGAGGATGAACTTTTAAGATTAAAATCTTGTTTTGGGTGTTCCTCTTCTAACTCTTCAGCATAATTTGTTTTCGTGGCGTGTTCCGATGTTATGGACTCAGATTCTTCAGAAGGTTGAAATGCAGATTCAGTGATTGTAATTTTCTCGGTCGTAGTTTTTAAAGCTTTGGTATGTTCAGTGGGGTTTTCACTAGTGATCTCATACGAAATTTTAAAATTGAAATGTTGTTTTGAGTATTCTTCTTCTAACTCTTTAGCAGAATTCGTTTTCCTGGCGTGTTCCGATGTTATGGACTCAGATACTTCAGAAGGTTGAAATGCAGATTCAGTGATTGAAATTTCCTCGGTCGCAGTTTTTGAAGCTTTGGTATGTTCAGTGGGGTTTTCACTAGTGATCTCATACGAAATGTTAAAATTAAACTGTTGTTTTGAGTATTCCTCTTCTAACTCTTCAGCAGAATTTGTTTTCCTGGGGTGTTCCGAGGTTATGGACTCAGATTCTTCAGAAGGTTGAAATGCAGATTCGGTGATTGTAATTTTCTCGGTCGCACTTTTTGAAGCTTTAGTATGTTCAGTGGTGTTTTCACTAGTGATCTCATACGTAACTGCATTTTCTTTATTTTCGGCCGCTTTAGATTGTCCAGTTTTGCTTGATGTTAAGTGCAAAATCACGCCAGTCCCTGCACCAAAGTTATGTGGTTCAGTGGCTGTTTTAGATGTGAAAAGACGCGTATGAGCAAACTTATCTTCCTTCTGAAAAGACGTTGTTTCCGGCTGAGTACAGTTTTCTGCGAAAATATAGACGTAATGTACTGGAACTTCGCTTGATGTAAAAAATTCATCCTCTGATTTCATAGATGATAGAGGAGCGCCTTTTTGATAAACGCTTTTTCGGGTAGTACTAGTTGATAATATATCTGTCTCAATAGGCATTTGAATTGTAAGCGATAAATTAACACCTTCGACGATTTGCCCAATTTCTTCCTTGCTCAACGTACCACGTCCAAAATAATGCCCAAAATCAGTTTCACCGGTGCTTTCAGTACGATGCATACCAAACGCATGGTTTGTTTGGTCTTCATTTTCCACTTCCCTTGTTCGCTCTAGGTCAGAAAGCATTTCAGTATTAGAACTCGTTTCTTCCGAATTTTCGCTTAGCTGTTCTGAAGTTTTTTTCGCAGCTTTGCTGTACATTTCTTCAGCTTCTGTAACTAGAGATGCCTGTGAATATTGGAACAGAGGAATATGAGCAGATATATGAGATGTTCCTGACTCATCAGTCTCTTTTGTTGTTATTTCAAGCATCCTGGTTCGTAATTCTTCAGATGCAAAAAGTGGTTGCAATGGACTTATTACAGCCGTGCCTTGGCCAGCTTCAAAACCTCCGTTTTTCGTGCTCTCCTCATTTGACTCTTCAGAAGGTAACTCAGTAAAAACATCACCTTTATTGATTTCCTTGGCTTCAACTAACGTTCCTGATATTAACTTTAAAGTTTCAGTAAAAGCATTCAATTCAGACTCAGATTGTTCATCAGATTCTAAAGAAACTTTTTTGACGAATGTAGATGCTTGTTCTTGCATATTTTTAGTATGAGACTCTCCAAATTCAGTAGCTAATTGAGTTTCAAGTCGATTGTCAATGTCGCCTTCTGCTGGATTATGAAGAAACTCTCTAGTAATTCCTTGCTGATAGTCAGTCAACTTATTCCGAATAATCGGTGGTTGTTGCGTAACAATATCACTAATTTTTGCAGCATGTGTACTGGACTCAAAGTGTGTAGGAAAATACTCATCTTTGACTGTATGGTGTCTAAATTTCTTGAGAAATCTGTTAGCTCTGGGACAAGGATCGCAAACATATTTTTGATAATCGATTTTATATTGCTCTTGGGACATTTTGTGTTTTCTGTCTTGTTCTTTCTTTGAAGCTACGCTTATTTCAGTTGATTGTGAAACGTACTCTATAGTGGGAACTTCATAATTCGGTTTATTTTGTTCCTCTGTGGTTAATGATCTCAGAACAGTCTGCATTTCAACTGCTGAATTTGTAACACTTTCAGTTTGGATTGATTTGCCAAATTCTTTCACCGTGGCCCTTGAAGCTGATTCACTAAGTAATGTATTTCCCTTTTCCGAATAAACATCTCCTCCTTCTATAGTGAGTTGTTGCCTATAATGCATTGAAATTCTTTCAATATCCTCTGTAAATTCCGTATTTTCGTTGTGTAAAGTAGATTCTTGGTCTCGATTCATAGTATTAACTGTACTCGATTCAGTTTCAATAGACGAAAATACATTTTCGTTTTCTAAGTTTGTCACCTCGGTCCTTGTAATTTCTTCTTCTAGTGTTGTTTCCTGCTCAGGCTTTCTTGAAACGAATTGGTGATTAGCACTTGCAGGAATTGACTCTGTCATTATATTGGAAGATTCGGAAATCGCCTGTATAATGCTTGAAGAAGTTTCGTGATTATGATCCGAAGGACTTTTAATGTTTTCTCTATTTGTAAATACTGATTCCGTACTTTCTTTTGCTTCATTGTTCATAAAGGTTGTATATTCCTCTTGTGAAAGTGTTTCTTGATTATAACTCATAGAACGTAGGTTGCTTTCATCAGATTCAGACGGGCTTGTTTTTGATGCATGGTTATCCTTTGAAACTGATTCATTTATTACCGTACTATTTCTTTCTGAATTGACCTCTTGGTCGTGATTCGAAGATATCCCCATACTCGTTTCAAATGTTGTTGAACTTATTGTTTCTTCTTCTAAGCCTGTATTTTGATCAGGGCTTTTCGTAATGGGCCCATAATTTTCAGCGGCTGATATGGAACTTTCACTTTCGGTTTCTAACGAGGGTTCTCCCTCAGCTGCTGTAGGCAACAGTTTAGTGGTTTGCTCTGTAGAGTCATAAGAAACACTTTCTTCTTCAGACGATAATTCTTGGTTATTATTAGAAGAAACCAATTCTGTGATTGTATTTGAAAAAATTGAACTTTCTTGCTCTGTGGCGGTAATCCCGCTTGATTCATTGCTCGTTAATGCTGTTGTCTTCTCTTGTTGTGTAGTAGCTTCTTCTTCATATGGCACAGAACTAAACTTCCTTTTCTCAGATTCAGTAGCTGCTTCAGCTGTAAAATCTTCAAATTTTGATTGGCTGTTTGAAGCTTCTGTATAAATTTCATTTGGCACGGAAATAGATGCATGTTCCCCCTCTTGTGTTGACTTTTGGTTTACGGAGTGAAATTCGCTAGTTTCAGTTTCACCTTGAGAAGAAGTAGCACTAAGAGCTGATTTTCTCGGACATGGGTCGCATAGAAATTTAAAATCTTCCTTAAATTTACTTCTGTTATTTTTATAGCGTTCTGAAAACCTTGCTACACCTTGCACAGAGTAAACTGTAGAACTAATTACTTCGGCTATAGCAGTACTAGTTTGATCTAAACACCAAATAAATTGTTATTGTAGAATCATTTGGAGTTTTCAATTAATTATACCTTTAACAGTGTCTGATTCTTCATTGCTGTAGGTATTTGTACTCATTTGAAAATCGGATGAAGGTTGGAAGGTCTCAGTAAATGTTTCAAAACGCTCTTCACTACTGGGGTTAGAAAATATCTCCGACATCGATTGTAAAATACTTGAACTTGTGCTCTGCTCCTCACTCAAGGAGTTCAAAAAGCTGGGCATTTTTTCTTCTTCCGTAGCAGAAGTATAGGTTGGTTTATTTGTTCTGACTAACCTACCGCAAATAATTCTGTATAAATATTGTAATGATAAAATCTGAAATGACTATATTTTTAAAATCCCCAGCTATTTATGTGAAGAAAATTGAACATCAGTAAAAACTATCTAATATATTACAAATAAATACAAATTGAAAGTGATGTTTTAGAAACATATTTCCATACAAACAATCTAGCGAGTAAAGCATTTATGTAACTTTTACTAATCCGTTTCACTATCACATAGGTAATTCACACATTGTCACTGTAGTATGTTCATTAAAGTTGATAATATCATCAGCCCATCAACGTTTCTCAATTGTTGCCGAACAAATTGTCGACTTTTCTAGCAAATTGGTAGATTCCATTCCTACAGTCAAATTATGAATATTTCCAAAATTTAGTTCAGATGTAAGCGTAAGGTATGCAGAATCTATAGAACATTCTTGTTAATTGAAGTTTCAGATGCTGCTAGAGATTTGAGCGTTGGATTATTATTTTCAAGTGAATATATATCGGAAGCCTCTGGAGAAAATTAATTTGCTAACATGTGCTCAAACTCATTGCTTTCTTCTTGGAAAGAACTTGAAGAGATTTCTTGTTGTCTTGTGGCTTATAATCAGTTTCCAGTTTCTGTGCTAGGAGTAATGTCAGATTCTGCAGAATTGGCTGCTAATGAACTGCCAACGTCTAATGAAGAAGTGGCAGATTCCTCATCAGAAGCTTCTTGTAAAGAGCTTTCAGTTTCTGTGCTAGGAGTAATGTCAGATTCGTCAGAATTAGCTGCTAATGAAGTACCGACTTCTTCTGAAGAATTTGCAGATTCTTCGTTAGATAATCCTTCTAATGAGCTTCCAGTTTCTGTGCTAGTAGTAATGTCAGATTCGTCAGAATTAGCTGCTAACGAAGTACCGGCTTCTTCTAAAGGAGTTGCAGATTCTTCATTAGATAATCCTTCTAATGAGCTTCCAGTTTCTGTGCTAGTAGTATTGTCAGATTCGTCAGAATTAGCTGCTAATGAAGTACCGGCTTCTTCTGAAGAATTTGCAGATTCTTCGTTAGATAATCCTTCTAATGAGCTTCCAGTTTCTGTGCTAGGAGTATTGTCAGATTCGTCAGAATTAGCGGCTAATGAAGTACCGGCTTCTTCTGAAGAATTTGCAGATTCTTCGTTAGATAATCCTTCTAATGAGCTTCCAGTATCTGTGCTAGTAGTATTGTCAGATTCGTCAGAATTAGCTGCTAATGAAGTGCCAACTTCTTCTGAAGAAGTTGCAGATTCCGCATGAGATAATCCTCCTAATGAGCTTTCAGTTTCTGTGCTCGTAGTATTGTCAGATTCATCAGAATTAGCTGCTAATGAAGTACCAGCTTCTTCTGAAGAGGTTGCAGATTCCGCATGAGATAATCCTTCTAATGCGCTTCCAGTTTCTGTGCTAGTAGTAATGCCTGAAGTACCAACTTCCAGTGAGGATGAAATAGATGCTTCCTCAACACCTGATTCAATTGAACTCCCATTGTTAATAGTCGAAATATTCGAATATTGTGTTTCAGTCGCCGTAGCATCAGATTCGTACGAATTTTCTGATAGTTCAATTGTGGAGCTAATAAAACCACTCTCAGACATTTCTGGTGTTATATTCTCAACTGTCTGTGTTAATTCTGTTGACATACTGGAACCAATTTTTGATGTCTCATTAGACTCCTCTGTACCAGCATCTGAACGAGTGTTATTGGATGCTTCAAGTGAGTTATTAGAAAATTTTTGATTTTCCTGCATATTGCACAGCTCACATATGCTAGTTGAGTTATCTTTTTCAAGCACTATAACTGTCTGACCTTCCATGATGCTTGCCTCTGTTGAATCAGAAACAGTGGTTTCCAAGGAAGAAGCTATGAGTGTCGTGCTTGTTGACTCTTGTGATTCACTTCGAATTTGAGTATTTTCACTGTTCAACGTTCCTCCTGCTTCAGTAGATTCTTGAATGCTTGTGGATTCAATATTGGAACTTGTGATATCCTCAGCAGAAGAGGATAATGTTGATAAATGGGATGCAACTTCCGCGTTAGTAGTTGGAGATTCTCCGACTTTACTTGAACTTTCTATAGGAGAAACATTTGAACTTTTAAACTCTTCAGATGTTAAAGCTTGTTTGAGTGTTTGAGTATTTTCACTGTTCAACGTTCCTCCAGCTTCAGTAGATTCTTGAATGTTTGTGGATTCAATATTGGAACTTGTGATATCCTCAGCAGAAGATGATAATGTTGATAAAGTGTGTGTCTGTATAGTGTCTGCTTTCTCTGTTGCACTAGAATATTCTTCTGAAGAACCCTGCTCAGGTATTTCGCTAAGTTTCGTACTTTCTAGTTCTGATGTGATAGTTGTTGCTTCAAACTGATTTTCATTGGTAGATTTTGTTTGATTTTCCCCTTTATTTTTTACGCTGGTTTCTTCGTCCTCTTCAGTTTCAGTGCTATAAAATTCTTCTGCCGCATTCGGTTTAGTGTGTTTACCCTCATTTTCTTCTAATGTTGGTCCGTAAACTGGAAAGTAAAAACAATATATTAATATCCTTGCCCTATTAATATCCTCAATATCCAACAGCAATACACTTTAAATGCTTTTCCGTAATCAAGCTACATTTATACTTACATTCTTCGCCAGAAATATAAACCAGTTTTGAAATGTTTGTAACACCGACTACTTCATCATCTTCATTGTAGATTGTATGTTCCTCTAAAACTCTTGTGTAGTGGTGGGGCCCAGTACGACGAGCGATATTTAAGACTTTTTTCGTGTTGGGAAGTACTTCCAAACCCACAAATTCCGTATTCGGTGACTCAGGTGGTAGGGCTGTATTTTCTTCACCTTCATCTTCTGCTTCATAATACTCGTCATTGTTGGTAGTCTGTTCTACTTCAGCACTGCTTGGAAATTGTTCGTTTCCTGTAGATAAAGGCTTCGAAACAGTTGTGGACGGTTCTAGTTCACAATATAGTGTACACAACTCGGATTCTACGATTTCGGTAGAGGGAGATTGAGAATAACTGACTTGGTTGCTTAAAGCAGTTTCAACTTCGGAAGCAGCAGAAGATTCGTTTTTCTCAGTTTCAGGTTCTTCAGTTGTTGACAATAATGTAGTTTCCTGGTTTGAGACTGAAGCAGTTTCTTCTTCAGATGCAAAACTTTCTGAAGACGATTGCTCGCTGCTCTTTAACTCTTCATTAATTTCACTTACTACACTGGTGATACTAGATTTTTCAGTATCACCATTTGCTTCACCAGTTTCTGTTACTTCAGTACTAACTGAGGTTGCAATGTTTTCTGTAGTCGATTCATTAAATTCTGTGGATATGGCTTGAGAACTGCTTTCTGTTGTCACTTGGCTTGATCCTTCTGTTACTCCTACGTCAGATGAAGAATGCGTTTCGCTACTAATTGTACTGCCTACCGAAGATTCTGATGAATGTGAAGTGGGTTGTGCAATGTTTTCTGTAGTCGATTCATTAAATTCTGTGGATATGGCTAGAGAACTGCTTTCTGTTGAACCTTCAGAGCCTTCTAGAGATTTTGTACTTGGCTCTGCTCCATTCTCAGCGGAAAGCTGAGTGGTTTCTGTGGCATTTTCAGATTCTTCTGAACCAGTTTCGGTTAATTGCGATAACGCAGACGATTCTGCAGATTCGGTTTCCAATGAAACTGTGGGTGATTCAGATAAGTTGTCAGAAACGTTCCCCAAACTTTCAGTTGATGCAACTTCAGTCGAAGATAGTTCATTTGTAGTGGACTCAGATTGAAGTCCAGATTTAGTTTCTGATGTTTCTGTGCTTAAAGCCGTTGCAATCGATTCTTCTAAATTTTCATTTGACGCTCTTGAAGACTCTGATGATTCTGAAGTTTCAGCTGTTTCAGAAGTATTTAATAGTTCTGAAGTATTTGAAGATTCCGAAGGATTTGATGATTCTGAAGTATTTGATGATTCTGAAGTATTTGATGATTCTGAAGTATTTGATGATTCTGAAGTATTTAATGATTCTGAAGTATTTGATGATTCTGAAGTATTTGATGATTCTAAAGTATTTGATGATTCGGAAGTATTTGATGATTCTGAAGTATTTGATGATTCGGAAGTATTTGATGATTCGGAAGTATTTGATGATTCTGAAGTATTTGATGATTCTGAAGTAGCTGATGATTCTGAAGTAGCTGATGATTCGGAAGTTTCAGTTGTTTCGCTATTTAAAGTCGTCTCTTTTGATGATTCACTTATTTCAGATTGTCCTACTGAGAGCGTAGATGACTCTTCTAAATTTTTGGAAGACGAAGAATATTCGCTAGGAGTCGTAGTAATGTGCGATGAAATTTCGGATGATTCTGATGTGCCTTGCGATGAACTTTCAGTTGACAACAAAGAGAATTCACTGCTTTCTGAGTTTGAAGCTGTGGTGTTCTCAACGGTAAAATTATCAAACTTTTCTTTTCCAGGCACATATAAATCTTCGTCCTTACATAACTCACATGTGGTGTAAATAACGGCTTCAGTTCGACTGGGTTCAGATGAAGCAGAGGTTGTTGAATTGGCCTCTAAAAACGTTCAGTTGATTATATAAATCGTAATTGGATAGAAGTAACATTTAAAATAACACGTTTCTAACATTTCAATGAGTGGCTTTTGAAACATGGCATAATTTTATTGAGCTCTGGCTAATGGTATTTTTAGCACACAATTAAAGCTTGTCTTAAATGTTACCTTGTAAGTTGTGAGCTTTGATATTACTTACCTTTGAAGACATTGGTTAACTTTCCACTGTACACGAATTTTAACATTTTCATAAATTACGTTATTTAATTTTACTTGCCAAAAATGAACAAGTTTGTTTTTGAGAAAAAGCTGACAGCAAAAAAGGACTTTAAAATAAGGAATCTGAAACAAGACTATCATTAAATGGGGTTTAGAGCTAAAGGCGGAAGAGATTTTTTGAGCTGTCAAATTTTTCTATTAGGAATCAAGCGTTGCAAAAAATTATATGCAAAAATACCATTGCCATTGCCACAATAACAGAATACCGTGCATGAAAATAATAGCAAATAATTGATATCTTGATAAAGATTCCTTATTTTATCAAAATTTGCTAAATGCTTTATTAACCGGAAAGCTTTTATATACTCAAAGCTTTCACGTTTAAAAACCGACAGAAACGTGTTTATTAAATAATAATTATCAGAAAAACTCCAAAGAATAAATTAGATTAGTTTCAGTAAAAGTTTTTAGAAGTGATTGAATCTTCATTATTTCGAAAAATGCTGAAATTATCAACGCAATTAATAAATATCCGAAATGATGATCGAAAATGTTTGCCTATGAGTTCACCTTTTTTTCTCCTGGTTGGCCAATCAAACTCTTCCCATATATGCGTTGATCTTATCGCTGCATCATCTCTTCTCGCTCTATTTGAGTGACTTGTTGATGCTTCTGTTACCACAGAAGAATTATTAACTCCGGATTGTGGTACTACAGTTTGGACTTCGCAAATATCTTCAGCCTGATTAAAATACTAGTATAAGTATAATTTCGTATATTTTAAAGTCCGCAATTTACCGAATGCGGCTGGACCGCAGAAGTAGCTGTAAGATTTGTCGGCTGAGTGCCTCTATTTGTAGAATCCCAATTGCTTGTGTCATTTAACAACTCATCTGCAGCGGCGAAAAGTGCCTTTGCTTCACTGGAATCCTCAGTAGTCAGATCAGCTTCTACCATAGCGGACGCTTTATTAAGCATGTCATCGTCGCGTACTTGAGACATCTAAAATGCTAAGCAGTTTATACAGCTTTCAAAATGCGTATGTACAAATCGTTTACTTCGTCACCCGGCAAATCATCTTGATTTACTCCAACGCTAACTACATCATCATAACCGGCACCAAGGCTCAAATTATCGCTATCTTCACTTACAGCTTCTAGATATTCAGCTTCAACTGTAGTCGTGGGTTTGGTAAGAAGCGACTTTTCGCTACTCAACAGTTCGTCTGCTTTGCTAAAGAGTTTCTCTTTCTCAAAACGTTTCAATTCTTCTACGGTGGTTTTCTTTAATTCCTTCATATCTTGCTTAATGAACATAGTGGTAGCATCGGCTATCATTTCGGACATTAGCTTATTATCATCAACATCCATGCCATAGTCTGCGGAAGACAGCACTAAATAAAGTATATGCTACTGCAATTGATAATAGTAATAATAGTAAAGTAATACAAGATATAAAGTTGGTTGAGTACACACAATATTGCGGATTTTAACGACAAAATGAGTTTTAGGAATATTGTTAAAACCGCATACCACGATCAGTTACTTTTGGATAAAAGAAAACTTAGATTTTTTTAACTGTTTTTCAGGTTTTTATTAGCATTAATTCACTACTACTAGCTATTTCCAGAAATCAACATTTTTTGTTTGAACTAACTTTAAAGCAATGAAAAAGATAGTAAGGAAGAATGCATGCTCATACATTTTCTTAGAGTGGGGAATTACACATGCTGAACAATACATTATTAACTACTTTTAGATTAGATATTCCTATCTTTCCTGGGTCTGTCAAAGTGTGAAGTAAAAATTTTGAAACATTTTTACAACAACAAGTTTATTTCATTACGTTTAGGCGAGATAACAGCGCCATCATCAGATTTAAAAGTTTACACAAACTACAAACATCAATTCACAATTAAAACATGTTGTATAAAAATTATAATTTACAAAGTGTTAAAACATTCATCAGATTTTGAGGCAAAAAAACTTACCTCATGATTGGTAAAAATCAACGTCCTTTTAGGTCTTTGCTTTCTTGAAAACATTGAGTTTGTCTGAATTACTTTCTACATTTGCGAGAGTGGTATGCATGTATTGAGATAAACAGAAATAGTTTTAATTTATCAATAGTGTACCGGCTGTTCCATACTTATGGCTTTATTAGGGTTTGGCAAATGTATTTCCCTCAAAAACTGATGAATGTTTTAACACTTTGTAAATTATAATTTTTATACATATTTTAATTGTGAATTGGTGTTTGCAGTTTGCGTAAAATTTTAAATCTGATGATGGCGCTGTTCTCTCGCCGAAACGTAATGAAATAAACGATGTTTTAAAATTTTTACTTTTTAAATGTGAAGAGTTCACTGACAAAGCATACACATTTAGGAGCATATAAAAATCAAGCTATTAGCTTTCAAAATGTTGTGCCGCAGGTATTTTTTTCCAGAAAAAACATTTCGGGAAAACATGTTTATGATATTCTTTTTCACTTGTATTTAGCATCCATATTAGATATTGTCTTGAAGTTGTTGCACCAATAACTATTGGTGTAACTACTTTTTTACTTACCATCAGAGTTTTGTCGTTTTTCAACGCCGACGTGATTGTTGTATTCGATACCAGTTTCCAATTTTTTATTATCATTTTTCATATTTAATTTAAATTCATTTTTTGTTCCTTTCACTGTAAATTTTGCTAATTTGTCGCTAAAAAACGACGAGACCGTTTCTTTGCGGCATTCTGCCTTTTAACTTTGTCCTCACAGAAGCTTTTATTATGTTTCTGCCACATTCTGGCCTTGATGAGACCACTGATTTCATTATCGTAACGATTTTCATCAGGTTCTGACCCACTATGTTTAAACTTTGTCAAGCGACTTTTCGTTGGAGCGCTTCTTTTCTCTTTGCCCTTGGCGTTAGCTACATTATCAAATATATTTTGAATCTCTTGCACCATTTTAAGATCTTTTTGCAGTTTCGACAGTTTCTCTTTCATTTGATTGTCTTCTCTCAATTCTACCTGTTTTTGTTCGACAGCTTCTGAAATGATTTCATGTGAAGAAGTAAGTGACTTGGTCGTCGAAATGGCATCTTCAACCCCCAAATCTGCTAAAGTTAACGATTTTTGATTTAAGCTATTCAGGGCCTCTATAATATCACCTGTTTCTTCAGTGCATTTGTCCGATTTACATTGCTTTTTAGATTTCGAATCTTCAAACCCCTAAAATTAAATAAAACAGTGCAAAATAAACATTTTCACTATTGATTTACCCAATTTTAATTGCCATATTTAGTGATAATTTTATAACTGAGAAAAATTATTTAAAAACGATAGTTTTGTAATGGAAAAAGTTGATCGTTTGTTTGCAACAAATTACAGAAATGATTTGAGAGTGATTCGTTTTTGGTAATAATTCAAGTGAATTTGCCTTCAGAATATTCGCACTAACTTTGCAATTGCAACAAAGAAAACACAGTGAATTTTCCAAATGAATGAAAGGAAATAGTAGGAAAAATCTTGAGTTTCAACAAATTGTTCTATTGCTTTTTGATTAATTTTGGAAAATGTACATTTTGCTGCAAACAATTTTCACCGAATTGAGATTACCTACTTACCGTGATATTTTTTGGACTAAATCCATCAAATGATTTTACAATGCTGCTGATTTGAGCATCATTCAACTTATTGCTGTTTCCCAATAGCGTTGAATCAGCAGCACGTTTAAGGTGTTTATGGCATTTGGGATAAATGAGAATTCCTGGTAAAATGTTTAAGCCGTTTGGCGGTAATGAACTTGCTACCACGAGGCCTAGAGTTCCATTTTCGGTTGTTCCATTTGAAATGTTCAAAGTAGCATTCATTGCAGGTGTTGAAACAGTCCCAGTGGCAGTAGAATTATTTAAAACTGCATCGGTCGAATTTTGTGTAGACGGTGGTGCTACAGACGCTGTGGAAACTTGCCTTTTAACTTTCGTCGAGGGGGCCTAAAGAGAATCAAACGGTATTAAAATAGTCTGAAGATTCATCAAAATACTGTGAAATATTTACAGACCGAAATAGAATGTTTTTTCAAAAATTAAGAGATCTGGCATTGTTTCCATTTAAGTTGAGCTCATTAATAATAACAAAAAATATTGTATTTTATTTGCAGATAAAGCGGTTACTCATTTATATACATTTATGTTCGTAAATTAATTAATTAAGTTACGGTATCATACAGCTAAAGCATATGTCGGGTCTGACTTAATAACACAATTATAATAATAATAAATTGTTGGCCAGGTGGTTTAAACCAGTGGCATAAAACGAAATCATCATCATCATCATCAGCAAAATAATAGAATTTTATTCAAATACTCGCATTGTTAATACAATACTATTAAAGTTCATACAACGTTGATGGTAGCAAAATACATTTACATTAAAAATACAGTACAACTTTTTATCTGTTTTCGTCTGAAAAGTCGTCGTTCTGATTGTGTAAGTTTCGTATAAAGACAAGGGCATACTGTGAGAATCTGAAAAGGGAAACGTTTCGAAGTGTCGCTTCGAATCTGAAAGTCCTATCGAAAATCGTCGTAGTAATAATTCAGATATTTTTAATCGCTTGCTATATACAATATTTTAAAGTCGGATGTATAGACCCTTAAAATCAAGAGCATCTCTAGAATCTATTATCTTTACCGCTCCTCTTTTCAAGAATTAGCTTAGAATTAAGCAATTTAGAAATTTCCAGTTTCTCACAGATCCTAATTAGGAAAAGGTCAATCTTTCGAGTTCAATCGTTCAAGCTTTCGAAAAGTTCACTACGTTTTACGAAGAACGTGATTTGTTGTCAGGCTTTCTTTTGTGTTGTTAATGACGATATCTTTGAAAATTGTTAATTGCATAAGCACTTGCATTTTAGGTTCCGGACAAATAATTTTTTCTTGATTTTTGTTGCTTTACTTGACACCCATATTAAAGCCTAATAGCTATTGCATTTATCACAATATTAGTCAATGTGTGTATTTATTAATAATTACAATAACCGCGACAAATGTTTGAAATTAAAAAAATATGCTTATTTCATGAAGCCACGAAGGAATGCTGATAATTTTTTTATATTTTCAAGAAAACTTAATGCTGAAGGCAATTTTGATAATTTTTCGAGCAATTTTGAATCCCTCTATACCAAACAGAAAGCAAAGTTTTAATCTATTTTTTTGTTATGGGAGATATAAAGTTTTTCACTTCAATCACCGGAAATATGACGATTTTCAAATTCTTTTGGCTAAAACATAAGTTAGAGTGGTAAAATGATATTTCAAACCGTTCTGAATAGATGCTGTTTTCAACTTAAATCTTATCAGGAAATACTTTTATACTTTGAAGTTGGAGGCAGAGCAGATTCTGCTCAATAATTTGGAAACTGCGCCCAAACATTTGGCTATTTGATCGAAATAATATAGGTACATACACACCCAAATACATTTTTTAAAATTGCTAAGTAACATGGTATTGACTTGATTTCAATCGATAATTTGCGAAAAAAAGGTTAACAGGCTAACAGTGGATAACTTGCGCGGTAACAATTCGCTCTACTTTTGTTTGAGGAAAAAAAATCAAACAAATCCAACAAAATAATTATTTTGTTACATCATTAGGGCTCTAAGGCCATCAATCAATTAATCAATTGTAAACTGAAAAATGCATATTCTAAATATAGTGGACTTACAGCTAAAACTGATCAAGTCTAAAGTATAAATTTTTGGTAGATATACTTTTAAACCGATCCGAAAATTTTATGAGAATCCTTTTGGAAACTCTGTTATTAAAATCATATTTTGGTGCATTTAGTGCGGGACTTCGTCAGTTTTTCAGTCATTTTTTTTAATTATTTGGTCAACCAAACACAAATACAGAATTTTGTACTTGATCACTTTTACCTTTAAACCGACGATATAGTTTACCTCATACGATTCTCCATTACTTTGTTGCCTCTGCATTATTTCCATAATAGTTTTCTTTACTTCGGGTGAATTCAAATTTAGATTCAAATTATATTTCACGTTATCCGTACTGGCTGTTGAACTATTGGCAGGTATGGAAGTGGCTGCTGCTGAAGTGGTTTGTGCTGTTGGTTCTTGAGTTGTTGCTTGTGTACCAGCTTCAGTACTTGTATTCGTAACTAGAGTATCCGGTCGAATGCTTAAAATTTTCTCCAGCATTAATTTCTCTTCTGCTGAAGCATCGTGCTTAACTCCGGCTAACAGCAATTGTCCTTCTGCTGGTGTAACAGTTCCAAATAGCAGCGGAACATAGGTCAGAGTCTCATTGAAAGTTTGATTTTTCGAAATATAATCCGCAATTCCATTTAGCTGATTATCAAAATTGTCGTTGATACTTCTGTGATGCCTCTTGTACGGCTTGTGTTTTTTCCCGTGCTTTCTTTTCTTATGTTTCTTTTTATGAGGCTTCTTTTTGTGTTTAGCACTCCTTTTCTTCAACAACTCCAACTGTCTTTTTCGGCGTTGCAAATACGTTTTAATACATCGTTGCGTTTCAGGTTTGTCCAATTCGGATATATCCTTTACATTAGGTAAAACTGCCTTAACTACATACTTAATCGGATAGGGTTGCGCTCCGTCTTGCCTTTCCAATAATTTACTAATCAGAAGACTTTCCATTAAAGGAATTGGTAATAGACCTTTAATTTTGTTACAATTTTCGCAGGCATTGTCTTCTTTAGTGCCATCAAAATCTGAAATTTTCGAACTAAATATGAAACAAATACCGTCAGAGATTGAGTATCAAAAAATATATAGAACGTGCTGAATTTATATTATTACTCCTAATGCAAATCGAAACCATACGTAGGAACTACAGAGTATTTGGAAATAATTAAATACATTATATACAAGAGGTTTATGATAAAAATTTCAATTAAAAATGAGAAATAAATATCCGTTTTATAGTGAAAAAGTTGTATAGAATTGACTATTTGAAAACCTAACACGTGAAATACAGTGTGTTAACGTTTTTGCGGAAAATTAGAAGATTGAAGAAGTTTCCAAGAATATTTAGGCCATCCCAGAAACAATTACTAATGTGTTATTAAAAACTTGAATACCTTGTAGAATGTAAAACAAATTATAATGATAGAATTGCCTGTGCCACTTGTAGATATTTCTGTCTTTCGTGCTTTTTTGCTCTCAAAGCTAAAAAGACATTGAAAATAACAGAACTGCAAATAACCGTGAATTAAAAATTTTGTAATAAAAGGCAAGATTTTCAAAAATCAAAATCAAATGTAAAAACGAAAATTTGAAGGCCTTCATTTTATGTATTAAAATTTGCCGCATCCTAAACAAATTGGGCAACATTCTGTTTAAACGAACAACTTAACTTTAACTTTACCAAGTCAACATATTCTTATAAGGATAGAATTAAAATTTTAGCTTCGCATATCATTCAACTAGTTTTTATATAGAACTTTATGATAAATTTAATTCGTTCTGAATTTTTTCTAAAGGTTTCTAAAGGTTCTAAAGGTTTCTATCTCAGCAAGATTAGAATTTCACCACAAGGTTTCAAAATTTTTTTATTCCTACTATTAGTTGAGTTCCATTTACCTGGAATTTTATTTTATTCAATAACATTTTTTCTATAAAATTATTTGATGTTGTGTACCCTATAATATTTTAAAGTAAGAAGTACATGTTACGGATAGCTACATTTCACAATAGGTTCGTAATTAAAATTTATTCTATAAAATGGTGTTCGCCTCCGAATTACAGGGTTTCTATTTTTTTATTAATTCAATACTTATTATTAATAAATAATTAAATTAAACAATTTTTTCATTGATTTAGTAAAGAAATTTGCTTTAAAAAAATTGACAAATAATAAAACAAAATAATCAACGGAAAAACAATACTTTTTCTGTTTAACGCGTAATGAACTGGAATGAAAAAGTAGGAATAGTAGAAAAATACTTTTAAAAATTTCAAATTACTTTTTCCTTCGACACCAAATAAATTTCCGAGTACTGAATAACAAAAACTATAACTTACGTATATGGATAGGTAGGTAAATAAGAAGTTAGATTCGCATCAATATTAGATTAATAAAATTTAATTAACTATTGAAAAGAAGCGTATAGAAGTAAGTAAAGAATGAAAACCCAAAAAATCGTCTTTATTGACTCCCGCTTATGTTGGTTTTAACTTAAATTTACTCACCTTGATTTGGTAATAAGCGAACTAAATACGGTTGTGCTTGCTTCAAGCTATCCGTCTCCTCCATGGCTTCAGGTATATTTCCAGAATCCCTATATCTAATACCATGTTTTGGGCATAAGCTACCTTTACAGCTACCACTATCCCCTAGTACCGATGACGAAAAAACGCTGTCGTGATTAGGATTATCCTCAAATGTGTCATAAGAGTGATGGAATTCGCTATTTTTTGCATAGTTAACTTCTTTTTTCGTCAATTCACCTTCCTCTTTTAATGGAGGACTGCGATTACTTTGGAAGTCTTTTTCAACAATATCGTTGAAGTCGGAAACTTCGTTTAGAATATTTGAGGGTAACGACCCTTGGAATGCAGCAGTACTATCGAAGCTATTTATTGTCAATGTAAATATCAATCTGGAAAAGAACACAAACGTGTGAAAGCAGTAAGCAAATTATCCAAATAATAAGTCCGTACTAAACAGTCCATATTTCGAAATTATGATTCATTAATCCATATAAAACTTAAAATATTAGATACTTAGGTAATTTGTACAAATGTTTACAATCTGTTACCTACTTAAGAATAAGTGTTAGAGTTCTCATTATATTATTCAATTAAATCACATGGATTTTTTTAATTTTGTTTATTTCCATTATAAGGGAATATATAAAAATATAACTACTTACAAATAGTTTAGAACATTGAAGGGCATCGAACTTGGTCATCAAGATGGTAAATGTTGTTCATTATGATCGGGTAGTGCACTTTCGAAAACTTTTAAGTAAAAATTGGTAAATTTGTGTAGAAGTTGTCAGAAAGACGTTGATACCAACTCTTTCAGCACAAGCATTGTAAACTTGATTAACAATTAACTGGTACTTACCTGAGCGATGGGTTTTCATTTGTAACACATCTTTATTTGATCTGAAGCCAATTTTTTAAGCGCACTATATTCGAAATCTAAAGTTGCTATTGAGCAATTTATTAATTTCTTGTACATTTTTGTCTTATGCGGTGTTTTCATGCATGCACCAGGTTTAAGCAAGTTAATTACTGAGTAACTGAGGAAAAAAGTGTTATTTTTGGAATCCATATTTTCAATTTTCAAACATAAAGGATTCAGTTGTAAAATGAAATCTGATGTCTGTTTCAGACACTGTAAAACAGCATTTTTGGAACTCGCTCTTAAGGCAAACTAGATATAAACAGTCGAAGTTGATGATTTGGTTACGTCTGTACTTTTATAATACTTATATTCTTTCGAGTTACAAAAAGCCTCTGTTTAATTTTCCGTGATTATATGGGAACTTTATTTTAACGCCCTAAAAAAATAAGGCTGTGCCGACTCGTTTTTGGTCAGTGCCGCAAGAATATAGTTTCCTTCACTTGGTGTTGCTGTATTCTAAGACCTTGTACATATTAATTAGATTTTAACAACTTTAGGATAATGGGATGACAATGTAAACCAAAAACTCTGTGAAATGTAAGCAATACATTCTATTTCCGTAATAAACAACTTAATACATATTAAATATATTACATTAACTATTTTGAAATAAATCAAAATAGATCCATATCGTTGTCGTAGTTAATATCTAGGTAATCATCATCGTACGTTTTTAAAACTTCTCTCGTGTTTCCTCTATCATTTACACTGTTGCTTGTTACCTCTGATTTAATTGGCAGTGAGTGCGCTTCTATTGTTGGTATGTGATCCATACCATCACCACTTTCGTGATGGTCAGTTTCTGGACTCGGTGGCGGATTTATACAATTCGCTTCATCGGTCTCTTTGAGTTTCCGAATCGACCCTTCTTTTGAAAAAATTTCGGCCCTTGTTAAAAGCTCCGGCAATATTTTATTCCTTTCTGCAATATCATACAATTAGACGCAATGTTGAAAGAGAACATAGATCATACTTACCCAAATTAGTAACAGTCTTAAGATTCTGAAACTTCTTCTTCTTGCGTTCCTTTTCCATTTTGTTGAACAATTTCTTGTCCTCTGAGAAAATATTACTTCTTTGCTCCGGAGTAATGTGATAGTCATTCCGAACTAAATACAGAAATACGCCACCTGCAGTTCTTCTCCTGGTTTGATTCTAAAATATAAGAATCATCCCCAATGAGCAGCGGATTTATCAAACTTTTAGAAGTAGGGTTTGTTAAAAAAATATCTGAATTAAGGTTTAAACATGAAAAATACATGTACAATTTACTAACCATTATAGGCATTCCACCTTCGGTCTCAATGCGTTGAGTTTCCTTAAATATTTCTATTGTTCGTGTCTTTCCCATCGTTTTAATAACTTTCACTGCAAAACAAAGGTGTAAAGTCAGTCCACAAGTAAACACCAAAAAAGTCTACAAAAGATTGACACCAGCATTTTAAGGCATGTATATTTTTTTGCATGGATATCGCATTTAAAATAACTAGCGTTCTTTGTAGAATATAATTGATGTGAAGATCTTATTGACTGTGCAATTGTAGTGTAAAAAGTAAATGTGAACGATTCAGGCGGATTGGATGAGTTCGTAATTAGTAATAAAAGCACTTGTCTGAAGCGATAGGAGGGATAGAAAAAATAGAAAACTGGCTTCGCTCGAGAAACAGCTTTACGTTTTTAAAAGTTTGCAATCTAATTCTGGACACCATTTTAAACCATTATACTTACTTATCAGATCATCTCTTTCTTCGTTGAGTTTACTGGCTATATCTGCGGCAATATCTGCTTCGCTATTGCTCTCATCTATGCTCAGATCTGGCACTTTTCTCGGTTTACCTTTGAACTCCTTTCCATCATTAGTGGACCTCTTTCGCGGCCTAAATGTTAATTAAGTATGTTGAACGTGTTTCTAACTTAGGTATGAAAAATATTCCACTTACTTAAAGTTTACATTTCTCAAGTCTTCTCGAGTTCTTTTGCTTCCTTGTCGATTTTCCAACTCTTCATAATACTTTCTAGCTAATGAGTAGTCATAGGTTTCGCTTTCACGCGACCTATCTTTAAGACTAACATCGCAGCTAATCATCGTCTCAGCTGCAAAGAAACTGTATTATTATCAAATTGATTGATAAAAAAAAGGCTCATGAATTAGGTACCCAGCACGTCTTCCTGTGCTCTTGCACTCCAAACATCATATTTCTTCAGTTTGTCTGACTTTTGTTTTAAAGGTTTGGGCAATAGCTTCTTTGGTTTCTTTTTCCTCCGAGGGCCTCCATCCGAATCACTATCAGTATCTGATGATTGAAGTTCTTGTTCACTATCACTATAATGTGCATGCACTTCTGGAAATCGTTTCTGGGGTATATCTAAGGCATAGGTTTCTGGCCGTTTAAGTGGAATGTACGCATTAATTGCATCATCGTCGTCAATCTGTAACAGGCATATTAAATTTAAGATTCACACACAAGTAAAGACAAGCCTTCTTACTTCGCCGTCTTCTAAATGTTGATCTTGTTCCATTGTGAAGTGGTTGATAATGGCAAATTCTATACTAAACGCAGAACTAGCACATACAGTACACTAACAATATATAGGGCACAATATATTAAATAAGACCCAGTCTATATAGATTTTTAAACTTAAAGGTTCATAAAAGATATGGAAGGAACAATAAATGGTTGAGATCATAGAACAAGGCATAGACTGTGGGCATAGATGAAGACAACTTGGAACAAGGTTGAGATGTTGTTTATAAAAAAAACTGTCACTGTCATTTTAGGAACCCGTCACGTTTTGAAATTGGCACCACTGATGCCAATTCGGGCACGTTTGAATAAAATTAAAATTTTATTGTTTTTATTTGTCCAAAAATAAAGTAAAAATATCTGATTTCATTTTTGCTTTGGACAATGTTTCGATTTATGAATTAACTGCAAATGTAATAATATATTTTGTAATACTCTTATTTAGTAGCGTTCTCGGCGCCATTGTTTCAACGTTGAAAGCAAATACACGTTGGCATTGTTAGCAAAAGAACAACAGTGATTAACAACTTTTATTGGGGTGTTTCTTGGGGAAATGGACCATTTTTTGCTCAATGAGGTTGGAAATTTTCCTGTAAGAAAACAATCTACGCTTCTTAGCTCACATTCTAAAGATCTCTCGCGTAACGAAAGCCGCACACGCAAGATTCAATAATTTGTAATTTATAACATTCCTTTAGCCATTCCATTCCAACAGCTTTATAACAGGCTGCTAAATTTTCATGAAAGTAGCAAAATTCGGGAGCTGGATGAATTCCCGTTTTAAGCCTGTGTTCCATGCATCCGTTTATACGATGGTACGTTGACACGAAAGTGTTTCTATTGGTTGGGGATCTGTCAATTCGTCCGCCGTCGTAGGAACTGACAGGCCTACAACCAATGGAAACACTTTCGTATCATCGTACCAGCCAATAAACACGAGTGGCTCATCGCAGTAACGCCTGTCATGGATCCATCATTTGGAATGAACGACACTAACTTAAAAACACACACAAACTAACTTAAAATTTTCAATTTTGTTTTGTTTATGGAAGGGTTGTTTACATACGCCTAGCGTTTATGGCTAGTATATACGTTTTTATTGGTTTCCCTTTGGAAAGTTACTTAAACAAGGA
Source organism: Dendroctonus ponderosae (assembly GCF_020466585.1). Taxonomy (NCBI): domain Eukaryota; kingdom Metazoa; phylum Arthropoda; class Insecta; order Coleoptera; family Curculionidae; genus Dendroctonus; species Dendroctonus ponderosae. Next base: position 5,306,953 of record NW_026018814.1, read on the forward strand.
AAAAATGAAGTCCTGCGTACGCCATTATATATCCTTATGAAGTTTATTGGATAAACAGGGATTGTTTAATGCCTTTCACGATTGATAACGTGTAACACCACAAACACTACACTTACATATTTGCTTCTTGTTAAATTATAAAAAACTTTCTAAAATGTTTAAACTAATTAGTGATGAGCAAAGCAAGACCAAGACTTTTTCTTGATTAAAAGAGCAAGTCTTGGTTTTGATCTTGTTCTTGCATACATAGTCTTGGTCTTGGTCTTGCAAGTCCTGCTTTTATATAAGCCGTAAACAATTTTTTAAACAATAGCGAACATGAAAGTTGTGGGTCGAAAATAAGGAAGATATCGTTCGTTGAAGATTGTTAAGAAAATGTTAATTATTTGGGAATTGGAAAGCTCCCGGTGTCTTTTAATTAGCTCGTTGCATTCCTTGTATCTTTCCGATGAAAATGATGTATCACTCGAGGTATTTTGAGGAACTTGCATTTTTGGGGAAAATCGACCTCTTACTTTTAAATTTTTACTCTCTTAAATTTTCGACCAAAAATCAAAATTTTGCAATCGCGTTTCTAACGAACACTAAGTTCTGGCGCCAACAATGTTGAATATTCCATTGGCCATGATTTTGAACAAAGTTTGTGCAACGCGGCAAGAAGCAAAAAGCTCTTCCAGATTTTCTTGCTTTCAAATTCGTTCCTTGTCATCTTCTACAAACTGTTTACGACTAACCATAGTACCTAGAACATGCCGGAGATCTTGTGCTAAGCTGATTTGGTAAAATCTGCAACTTCAGGAAACTATTACAGATGTAAGGCAAGTCTTACGCGAGCGACCAAAACTTACCTTTCGCGGAGTGCTTCTTCTTCGTATTTCCAAAGGCTCTGCGTGCTGTTTTTTCGAAAATCTCTACTGACCGTGAAGCGTATTGTACGTTACGACCATCAATCTCTAACACTATCAGTTTAGGGTTCTGTTCTGTTCATTTTTTACTTTGCGATTTATTTCACTTCGTCGGTAAACCGTATAAGACCAACAAGATTGGTTGTCAGCCCGGTTTGATACAAAAGAACGAACAAGAAGAACACCGGGCGAAGTATCAATAAACAGTTTGGAAATTGGAAGGATCATTTGCAAAATGATCTCTTCGAAGAGCCGCCACTTAAAATAGCTGCGGAATCTTAATTCGCCGAAGAACTGAAGATAAACAACGAAAAATAGTATATCATATATTTATTGGAAATTTTCTTGGAAGTACGTCACATTACAATGTTTCTGATTGTACTATAACTTTTTAGGCAAGTTGCTTTTAAGACTAAAATGCCAAAGGTGACAAAACCAAATTACTTTGGCTAAATAATACTACATGCAATTAAGCAAAATATACAATAATTTACATTTTATTAAAAAGTAAAAAATATAAATGCTGATAGACAACCTTTTGCCGATTGAAGTTAGTACTATAGTGTATGTATATTTACAAAAGCCAGTTTGGTAAAGCAAGTACTTCAGCGTCCACCGAAAGCGAAATACATTGCGTACGTGTTTGGGCATTTCGCCAAAGTACTTTCAAACCCCTTAAAACAACAGGTATTTAAGTACCAATTAGGTTTTCAAAATAGCATACAAAAACCTGTTAACAATTGTGTAGTATAATCAAAGACTGTCAAAATCTACAATTCGATTTTATGTGTAAGAAGTATAGATAGATAAATAACAATAACTGATATGTCAGATTAAAAGTTAATTAAAAAAAACATAATCTATGGCGCATTACGATGACACATCAGATCAGAATATTTCGTTGCATTTATCCCCGATGACAATATTAAAAGTTATTAAGCCGCCGGATAACAGGTAACATATTTCGCTTCGTGTACTAATACTTTTTTTCCTGTATTTAAAATTTTATGCTTATCCCTGTTCGTTTTAATACGATCGTGACTCTGAGTTTCTAAATTAATACGTTTTGATTTCATGTTATGCAAAAAAGAATAGTCACAAATTAAGTTATTACCACTAATATATTTATTATTTGTACTGATTTACTGCAGGATTATCTGACAACGGTAATAAAGTATTTAATTCATTCACAATACAAAATAACTGAGACAAATATTAGTCTACAGCGATATACGAGGATCTCGCAAACTAGAGGCAACGTAAGAAATATTGCATCTAAGTGATGTCTACAATTACATATTTCCAAAATTGAATGCTTTGGAACTAAAAATTGTTATTAGCTTATTTTATGTTTTAATAAGAAATTGAGCTTAATTTTCTTAAGCTGATCTATATTTAATTAAAAGTTAAGTAACCTTGTCTCTCCATGTCTTCATACCAATGCTGAAATCAACACAATTTCGATGCTATATTAAAACCGTAATTCTATACAATTGGAATAGACAAAATTTTCATGACTTTTATCACAGTTTACTTGTTGATCATGAAAATTTAAATTCCAGCGACTTGCAAAGTTATCAGGTCTGGAAAACTCTAATACTAAGATCTTCTTCACGTAGCGTTCGTTGAATTCATCGGTAGCCGCTGTTTTAATTGCCTTGTGTACAACCATTGTTCATCCCCAACTTTTTTAAACAACTGAAATAGGATACCTCATTAGGTAATTATTGGAAACTATACGTTATTTTAATTGTTATGGCACGTTTTGATCTGAAACTTTTGATATTTTTATTGATTGGTTTGAAAAATATTTGTAGAAAAATGGTTTGTAATATAATTTCTTGGTCTAAAACTTCCGAGTCTCCTATTTGTAACGTAGATTATATGCAGAAGTAGTGTTGATATATTTATCATTTTATAAATAGATCACTTTATACAGTCTGTAAATTTTATAAATACATATACATAGTGGACCTGGGTCACATCACAATTTATACTGAATTTTGCAAAAAAAAAATATTTATTCTTTAGAAAAAGTAAGTAAACTCTAATTTTAAATGTTTAGGCCACCGCATTTACTAAATTACTTTTAGCTAGTTCATTTTGGAGACCGATGCGCTGTGATTTATATATAAAAAAGTTATGACTTACTCTTGTTTGCCATTCCTTTACACTATCTTTCCTTTCCTTAGCCTCATCTCTTTGCTTCTGCTCCAACGATTGCTTAGCATTTGTAGCTTTATCAATTTCGTTGAACTTAAGACCAGCGGTAACCTCTTTCCATAATTTCCTGGACTCATTCTCCTCCTGTTGGCTAATAGGCCTCACTTGCTTCTTGATTATTTCTATGGCATTTACGTCTATAAATAGCTCGGGATCGGTCTAATAACAAATTAATAAATTACGCCTGACAATAGCTGAAAAATAGCAACTTACTTTGTCGGCCCATTTGGCCTCCATTAAACCATTCCACTCTCCGCTAATACTTAAAAACGACTTTTTTTCATCGGGTCCGTATACTTCTGCGGTTACCTTATGTTTCTTGTTGCCGTAGAACGGCTTTGTTATAAATTCAATATCACAATGGTATCCTGTTTGTGGAGAACTAATGGTGACACTTCCACCTAATTCGATCCATGGCGTGGTTAGTATTGATCTACCATAACCGTTGGGAAATGTTACTATGTATTCTTCGTTGTAATCAAGTACCTAGAAATCAGAGAAACCGATTAATTATTTCGCCAATATAAACCTAAACACATTTACTACAAAGCATTGGAAGAAACAGTTCGGGAAATTTTGGTAGTCGAAAAAAATGTGGTTAACGGAGTTAAAATATTGCACTCAGACTTATTCTGCAGGCATCATCCCGATACAGTTGGCGATGTAATCAACTGTCGATTCGGACCATTTTATTGATTTTGATTATTTGCCAACCCTTTTTCAAATAAAATTTATGAATGTCAGAAAACGTAAATAATAGGGAAAAATAATAATACCCGTATTTAGAAATAAAAACTGTTTCTGTATTAACTAATTTAAAAATGCTTTGAACAACTTTGTATGCAAATGATACTAACCGATACGACTCCTTGACCAATATTATAAACACAAACAGACAATCCGAGGAACTTCGATTTTGTATATACATGGGCATTGAAGCTTATTCTTTTGTTTACATGTTCGGCATAGAAGGCAGATACTGGAACATATATAATGTTTTAAAGGACTGTAGCATTAATAACGAAATCCACTTACTAGGCGGGTGATGAGAAACTTGCTCAGCTACAAATGTGAGCTGACTTTTCTTACACCATGGCACAGGGCCGTCAGGTACTGTTTCTTCGGAAGGCCCGTTTTCGTCTTCCGAAACATCCCAATGGCATCTAAACACTTCGCCAAGGATCGGATTATAGGGCTTCTTTGCTACCGAGCTTTTTCGACCAGCATGATAAGATGACAGATACCATTTTACTACTTGGACCATTCGGTCCCGCGGGTCTTTTAAATCTGGAATACTGGGAAAAATAAAAAAAAACTGAGGTGTTTTTTCCAAGAGTTTCAAGTTTTAAAAACTTGTTACTTTTCCAGTAGTTTGCCCCGAGCCCTATCTATCATGAAATGAAATAGAATTTTTCAGAAATTTTCAAGTTCTAAGGGATGGAGACGGATAATAAAAAAGTCTAAGTGTAAATATTTCGTTAAACGTTTTCGTCGACGTTTAAAACAGCCCATACGAATGATCACACCCATCACGAATGATCATTTGCATTTATATTTCGGAAACAAATCTGAATAAATATTTGTCAGCGACTAGAGAGAGGGAGGGACAACCAATAGAAAATTGCTGATTTTAAAGGACGATGCAATACGAGATGTATTTTCCGGACAGAACAATTATGTATAATAAATCAGCAACTGACAAAAGAAGGAACGAGAATAGAGAATTAGGACAGTAACTGTTTTTAATTCGATTAATTATTTCCACTATTAAATACTAGATATTAGTAGTCTCCCAAAATCTGGACAGGTCGATTTCTACGGCACCAGTAAAAAACCATTAAAATCGAATTCTTTTCTATCCGAAAATATATCGTATTGAATCTTTCTTTAATTTCAATCGCATATCTGATTATTTAGAGACGTGTTTCTAATAACGAGTATTTAAAATTTTGTATTCGTATTTTATGCAATTAACACTATTGATTTATTCCTAATAATTCGAATTATCTGTTTCCGTTCGTTTCTTCGGTAGCTGGTTGGTTAGTAAGAAACCAAAAAAGTGATAGCAATCGGCTGAACCGATTTCACATTCTAACATTTTTTAACTATTCAATATATCGTAGCTGAACATTAAGTCGTTTTCGAAAATAGGTTTATAAAGTGAGAAAAGAACCCTTTACATACGGGTCTGATTGATTATTTGATTAATCATTAGGATATTTTGCGTCTTAGCAGGATCTTTTGTTAATTAGAATTGATCAGAAAATTCCTAATCTGTAACAGGCCAATAAAGCACAACAACTAAGTCTTTTTTCGATGGATGCCTCAAAAACTGCCTTTCAATCATCAGTTTGAACCAGAACTTTCTAAGATCTAAAGAGGTTGAATAATATTTGTTTTTCATGTTGTTTATTGTCGCTCAAAAACTTTACACATTACGAATATGGAAATTTCTGGAAAAGTTTTAACAAAATAAATACGATCCTATGTATAGTCTCAGGGCCGCGTTTATAGGCTCGAGCCAAAAACATCATTCATCCATCAAGTGTTATGAAAATTTAAAAAATCATATGTAAATATAATTTTTGCTTTCTCCTTCTATCCTTACCATGTGAATAGATCCGGATGTGCAAAGTAGTCTGCATACATTTCCAGTAAAGATCGTCTTTCCAAAATGAATGTTGGCAAAACAACTTTGGTTAAATCCATTCCTATTTTCACTTGAGATAATAGATGCCTAATAACGGAGCCATGGCTTTCCATTTCCACATCGGGTTCATCATCGTCTTCGTAAAGCGCTAAATGTAAAAAATTTAAATATGATGTTTAATGATTACGTTAAATAATAAATGTTTGGTGTATTCAGAATTAAAGTGTCAAATTTGGTAACAAAATGAAAAAATAAAAAGCTGTACTTGAAAACAAATTATAAAATGTAAAATGTTTTCTCAACAACGACACACTAAGAAGTTTCAAGGCTATTTTATAAACTTATAAAAATCGAAAACTAAACTATTAACGATATTTATTTTTGATTAAACAATATTTATTTTTCGGAAAATAACTTACCATCATAATCTAGTTCGTCTTGATTTCCGGGATTCCTACTTTTTCGGACGGATGGCACTCGATTGGTCACATTAACAACTGTGGGCGGAATCGACTTTGGCGCTGGTAACTGAGTTTGTCCCTCATTGTCAAAAGATCTCAAGCTGCTGCAACAAAATTTCAAAAATGTACTTACACAAAATACAGCGTATTTAAAAGCAATCCATTAGCTAATACACGTTGCTAAAATCCAGTTCATTACTATTCAACGTAAAATAACCAATTCAAATAAAATAATAATAATCTTGTGCCGGGAAATTGACCGGTACTATTATTTTCTATTTCACATGAAAATAAAATATTTTAAAGTAAAAACGAATATAAAATTTAATTTAGTTTTTTAACACAATTTTTACCCGGATGAATGTCATTGTTCATGCAAAATTCACGCCATGAAACAGGTGCAATGTATTTCCTCGAAATAAACGTAGGTATCATTCTAAATTTAATTGCCTTGATTTGCTTTCAGAAGCTCGGACCAATGCGTAGTTTTAACGCATTTCGATTATAACAGGCGACATTGTAGAGGCTTAAACTCAGATTAATGGTCTGTTTTTAAGGCTAATTCTTACACAGTCAAATATATAATACAACTTACCTTCGTCGACGAAAATTGAGACGACTATTAATAAGGCGCATCATATTGCTTTCATTTCCAATAACGGCACATTGAGGTGTCCAAGAAATCCGATAAAACTTGTTTTGATGTTCACTATCTTATTTAGGGCGCACAATTAGTTTTGAGGTACATTTTTAATGTAAATATTTTAACGGATTGATGGTTACTTGCTGTGAACTTAAGACTTAATTATAAATACAACTTCCAAAACTGCACATAAAAGAGACGTAAAAGAAATTTGTTTTCGCTGGAGGAAAAACGATGTCTGGTAAGAAATTCAGTTCGGGCCGTGTGTTACAAATGTTAATTTATGATGTTATGGAATTAACTATGACACATAACGTCTTTAATTAAACGTCCGAGAATAATTGAAACAACGATACTGTTCAATGCTGTTAAAAGAGGCATTAAATATTGTAAAGCTATATTTAATATTGCAGATAAATTAGTCGCAAGTTTGCCAGTTATCCCAAAGTATCACATACAAATATTAAAAAAATACACTTTTTACGACATTTAGGAGTGTAACTAAACATTTCCTGAATTAACTTACGTTAGTCAGTCTTTTCTTCTAACTGATTATTGTACAGTATAACATAATACATCAAGGTAGATCCTTGATAAACAAAAATATTTACAATATTTGTTGTAAATATTATACTTTTCGATTTAAACCCGACTGTTCTGTAAGTGAAACACACAAATATTATTGTTTTAATAAAGAGTTTGTTCTTTTTTTATAAAACATGTCATGAGCGATGTCGGACCGGGCAGTGACCAAAATAAATAGTTCTAAGAGTTTCGTCAGTGGTTGAGAATTACTGATCTAGAGAGCAACAATACATTACTAAACTTTATAAAACAATATCTCAGCTGCGAGATAAAATCAATACACGCATAGAACAATTGAACATGCAAAAATGGAAAAATCTTGACTACCGTTTATCTAATAAAATTGAAAATGTCTTAGTAATGCTTCTAAAGTGGTTTCATTTTTCTGAAAATAGTCTGCCTTATTTTATATTTAATTAAAAAAAATGAAGCTTGCCTAAATCTAATCAAAAATAAAATATTTTCAAATTTGGTAGACCCATCGCGTTTTTGAAGAATTGTTTGCTGACTAAAATTTAAAAATTTACTATGCAAGTTGGTCACTTTGCGGCTTTACCAGAACGTAAAAAATGGGTGCATACTTCGGAATATGTTTAAAGATTTTTTTCTGCAATGTCGAACAGGAAGGGATTGAGCATATACATTTTCACTTTTCCTCCTTCAAATAAATGTATAATTATGCACCTCAAGTTATTCTAGCAATGCCACAGTCATTTAAAAGACGAAAACCTAATTAGCAAACTTTTTTTTTTGCAAGGGCTTACGCTATTTTACTAATTTAATTCAATACTTTATACTTTGAACTTAGTCAAATAGGTATTATGCATGCAGTTTGACTAATAATGTGTGTTTGTGCTTTCAATTTTAGTACTGTGCTAATTTCAATTTGCAAGTAATATTCAAATAGAAAAAAGTGTGTTTAAATATTTATTGACTTCTTAATAATTTGGCTTTGGTAACACATACATTACATAAAATATTCTCATATATTTTCATACAATCTCATATAATTTCTTGAATTATATCCTATTTTGAAGAATTATAAATTTGGTAAGTCTAAAAGCGTTTGCAACTAAAACATTTAAAACAAGCAAGGACTTTCTGTACATCCATGTGACACTGACAAATTATTACATTTTATTCAATTTTACCTCGAATAGCAGTATTTATTTATATATGTATATGACAAATTGAATGATAAATATGCTGTACTATGCAAATAACCCTACGTAATAGTTAAAAAATGAATAATTTGCGCTTGAACTCACGAGCTGCGAATTAATTAAGCTTTTATTATACAAGCAATAAGCTTTTATAGGGCAAAAGTTAACAACCCAAATAGGCCTGGTCACAATTTGTGAATTAGTCCAATTTTCAACTGAACGTCTACTGATCTAGATTGGGAGCTAAATCTAATAACAGAACTGTTGAACCGCGAATATTTTTGCAAACGTGCAAGATAAATGTGATTATAATAATACATACTAAATGTTGAATATTATAATTTCATAGATTATTATAAAGTATAATTTAAATATAATGATGAAATAAATGGAGAGTAAAAGATTAAACACTATATGTGAGGACTTTTACTGGATTTCAGTACATTTCGTATATATAATCACGTGGGTTTAATCAATACATTTTGATATTCGTTTCTTTTTTATTTAAACTCGTATAATAATAGGAAAAATTCGTATAATAATAACTGCTTAGAATTAATCCATGATAAATAATGCTTACGAGCAATAATAAATTTGTTTCCTATATTAGGAGAATTGATTAGCCATCCAGTTTTAAAATATTAGTATTTTTCCCAGAAACAGATGTAGGTAGCAGAAAACATAAAGTTGGTAGTTTAAGTGGTTTAGTTTGTAGTTTGTTTAACTCTTCCAATAATAATTAACGCATACATTAATAGTAATCGATTAATTAATATTTTATTAGTTTAGGAATAGGAATTTATTTGAAAATCATGAACCAGGCAAACTAAATAGAAATATTTGAAGCTTTGGGTCACTTATAATTAAGTCTCAAGCAACTACGAAATTTCTAATACGTATCGCGTATTGTCGATTTTCTTTGAAAACATTAAATCACAACACAACAGACATCATATCTGATGTCGTCAATCTACCCCAACAAATACCACGAAACCTTTCAAAAATATGTCCGACAATCGCCACGATTCACATTGAATGGGTCTTTCCAACCCCAAAACCAAACGTCAAACGGTCGAAGATGACCGTCACTTTTCACAGCAACATTTTCAATTTTTTACATAAACCAACTCACAGAAATCTCAGCGGCGAGACGATTTATCGAATCATTTGACTTGCTTTTTTGGGGTTAGAAGAACGACGGGCTGCGTCGCGACGCCTACATCTATAAAGAGGGATGGAAGGGTAAGGGGATTGCATGCGGCGCGGTGATCAACCATTGGCGGAACATTAAATAAAATTTCAAGAGAATCTACGGACTGATTTGGGTATAAAAAAATAAGCGTAGGAAAACAAAAGTACTTCTTTTCCACAACGTTTTTTTCCACGTTGATAGCAACTTACAAAGCAGAAAAAAATGAATAATAAGTAAAACGAATCTTGTCGGTTTAAATTATTTCTATAAAATTTTATTTGGGTTCACTGTTGAATTTGATATGTACGTTTGCAATACATACTCGGAAAGTTATCCCGCAGATATTGCAGCTCGTCCACACAACCCATTTTGATCGTAAATTCCAACATATCATAGTAAATTGTTTGTCTAACACTTAAGGTACTAATAAAGTCCAACATTTATTATGTAATCTACTATATACGCATAATCATAAAAGTTGTTTATTGACAATACTCTTCAATATCTGCTTATGTACGAGAACGAAGTTAATTGAACGACAGTTTTGACAAAAATTGCTTTTTTCCCAATTGATATTTTGTTTATCAGAAAAGTTCAAGTTTTCAAAATATTAATACACTTTTTAACGGGAATTTTCATTTGTCGCTGAAACGTGAATTACAATTTTTGTGGTTTTATAGATTTATACAATTTTTTTAACTTATACCTTGATTCATTTTTTCTCTCTGAAACCACTCCATTTTTGTTATCCAATAATTCTTGAAATTTCTTTCCATTCCAAATTTTTAATTCAACTGACTAGCTTGTTTATATGTATAAACATTCAGCAGCTCGAATCAAGTAAGACAAAATTTCAATAATAAAATGGTTTGTATGGCAAAAGGATGAAACTGCACAATGGTTCTGACGATGTTCAAGCTCCTCACCATAGAATTTTTATTAAAAAGAATAATAATTACGCCACAAAAACGTCCTATGCAGCCGAAACCAACATTGCAACCAAAAAATTGATTTGGACAATATGTATATGTAATACAGGCGGCCGATTCAGTTTATAGCAGCAGGAATTTAACAGCCTTTAGAAGATCGAATTTTAAGATGAAATTATCATGCAAACATATATTAAAAACTGCTCTGTTATTGAGATACAGGGTGGCAAAGTTTTTATTTTCACCTTTTTAAATAATTCACGTAAATTTCCAATTTATCACAAAATTTACAAAGGGCGCCATATAGCACTAATATTTAATTCTTAAATAATAATTACTTTTTTGTGACAACCTGATTTTAAATTAAACAATTTTCCGTTCATATTTACGTAAGATATTCTTGTTTGTAGTAGCTACAGCAACGTTTTCGAGATTTTCCAAGAAACTTTTTTATTGCAAATTAATCACAACAAACTCAAATTAAACAATTTTAGATTTCTAAAGCAAATTTTCAATTATTGAATGTGGTATTGCGATAAGTCCCAGAATATAGAATTTTAATAGTACCTTAAGATTTGCATGAATTATTATTTTAAAAAATTAAATGTTAACCTCGCTACCTTGCATTTTCGATATATGCGTGGATGATACTTTTATCATAAAATTGGATTTTCTATCGACCTGTCCTGCTACTATAAACTGACTCACCCTGTATATAATGTGTTTGGATAGTGAGAAAATAAAAACGAAACTGAAATAAAAAAAGACTCTTTCATAGAATCACATAAATGATGGTGGACAAAAACATTTTTCCTTTCAACTCTTTCCAAAACTTTCAACTTTTTGCTAGGGCATGTGTGCTTTATTGTGCACCATCTCAATTAATCACCTTGTATATATTTAATAGATTAAGCAAGTACTGTTAAAATCAGTGCTTTCAAGACATTGAATTTATATTAGATTTTGCGCTTATCGGAATATTGAATAGTATTGTGATTATTAATCTATCTTCAAAATTTTCATAAAAAAATTATTACTGCCTTCAACCAAGTGTTGCAAAAAGGACTGGTGCTACGTTATCCAGGGTGCCTTCGAAAACAAAATCATGTGCCAACTTTTGTTATAAATTTTGCCTCAAAAACTTAATGATCGAACAAAATGTTCTCCATGTTATATTTTTTTGTTTATTATAAATAAAATAACTATAAAAATTACCAGTTTTCATAACCAGAAACAACAAGTATACTATTGTGTATATTGTGTCCAAGCTATTTGAATTACAAATCTGATAAATTTGAAAAACTTACGTGGGCGATGGCAACTGGCTGCCTGCGAATGGAATATCATTAGCATCAAAAAAATCATCTTCGCCTTCTGAACTTGAGTAGGACATTTCAGGTACCACTAAAGCAGTTACCGAAGCTGCAAAATACAAACATTTTAGAGACGTAGTATATTAATAAGCATTGAAAATACTAGTGTCCCTCAATAATTAGACTCGTTCAATAAATAGTAATTGGTCATCAATTAATTAAAACGCTACAAACATATTGATATAAATAAAATTTTTACAACCAAATAAACTAGGATTTTGTTTAAATGTGAAAACAAATTGTAAACCAATTCAACATTTTATTTTAATTTATTAATGTTATTTTTATT
>NW_026018814.1:5319465-5326420 GCF_020466585.1 Dendroctonus ponderosae
AATGAACAGCAATAACACTTGAATCAACAACTAATATGCTTAGTTTATATGTAGAAATATTGAAATAAAATGAGTAAAAGATGTAGATAAATATTATTGAAAAATTATGCACAATTAATAGTAAAAACAGCCGGGGTAGTTTCAATACAGTTTTCGGTCAGCAATATCAATCATGCTCATGGAATCGAATTTTGCTGTTGGATGGTCATTTGCATTTTGATGTGATATATGCGCAGATTCTCTCTGATAATTTCTCAACAAATACGACATGTAGGGCGGACATGTGTTCACCCTTTATACACCGTGAACTGCTTCAATTAATAAGAGTGCAATCAATAGTGATTGCATCGATGTACTCAGTCACGATTAGCATTTTAGTGCATAGGCATGTTGTTAATGGTGCAAGTATATACTTGTTATTGCATTATGTGATGATGCATTTTCCGATATACTATCATTACAATAGGTATTGGTCTGACATTGCTAAGTTTTTGCTCAAGTAGGTACAAAATAATCGATCAACTCGATGAAATATATACCTACTTATAAGCATTATACACAGGGTTAGTTGCGATAAGCTGGTAACAATAAAATTTCAATAAAAATGGTAAACGCTTTAATGTAAATGAAGGTATATTATGGTATCACGAATGCTGAATCGCAGTATTAGAGGTAGGAAAAAAGCAACTAATCGTTACTCGATCTCGACTTACTACCTACTCCTTTCTTATCCGGATCCGAAGTAATGAATACTTACACAAAGTTCTTCTTTTTCTCATGAGTTCACCTCTTCTACGTGGAACAACTCAGGCGCGCTCATACTCGTCCAGCCTCTTATATTTCTGAGCCCCGATTTCTGCTTACCTCCGACATTTCGATGCTTCTTTACCATCCAACCTACCTTGCATAATGGTTTCGATGGACTCTTTGACGGCCTTTCTTACCGTTGTTTTGTGAGTATTTTTTTCTATTTAGAATGCCTTTATTCCGCTTAATTTTTAAGAAATGAACTTAAAAAAGGTTCTGAGAATAAACTGATATAAATACTAATTTAATATTTTAGTAAATGGCAGAAAGAGCGATTTAAAAGTAAAAGTTAATTTAATTTTTCAATGCACATTTGCCCAATCTTCTTCAATGGAAACATGCCAAGGATAAAGCAACCGAAAAAACGAGACAATTTACCTTTTGACGCTTATGGATTATTTAAGGATCTAGAAAACAAAATAAAAAGTTTAAATTTGCTATCATTTTGTTCATTGTATCATCAGCTTATGTAACAACATGGAATGAAAAACTTTGGAAATAAAGGTAGTTTATATTAGCTATTTAGTCTATTTAGCTATGTGAATAAGAAAGAAGACAAATTTCACTTAAATCAGTAACCCCTGAAAAACGCGTTGAACAAAAACATCACTTTAGCGTCCAACTAATATGTCACTGGAACTTTTTTATATGGGACAAGCGGGATCAAATGCAAATAGATTCATAAACCCTTAGACTATTAAGTGAATATGTTTCCAATCGTTAATGAAAGCTTCTCACTCAATCACTGCCATCCAAAGCTATACCTCAGATTATGCTTGTAACAGATTGCGCTAATAGTTTTTCGTGAAAAACAGTGCTTTGGCAACACGAACAGTTAATGGCTTTCTTGGCATCAGTGAAAAATACCGCGCCGCTATAAACTCTCGATTATTTTGCTCTCTGAAATCATCATTACAGAAGGGTTGGGATCTCACATCTGTCTGTACAGATGTGGTCAGTTTGTTTCTCTGGAATAAGTCTTGCGTTGGTTGCTGGTTCATAGCAACAATTTATTATTTTAAATGGCTTATATTTAATATATCTGTATATTTTTGGCTGATTCAAAGATTTTTCTTTTACATTTTTTGTTGACTGGAGTAAACGCAATTATCAACGGATAAACTTTAGTTTAACCACATGAGCGAAATTTAGAAAAAGTGGCATGAGCGATAGAGTTCGTTTACTACTTTGAATACTGATTCAGACCGCGCTTTAAGCTGAACACTTTTTGTAACGTATTTAGCATTGAGTGAAACAATTTATTTTGCATCGCAAGCAATTTTTAATTACCCGTTTACTAACTTCTCTTTGTCTGTAACTTTAACAGCTATTTAGCTTTTGCAAACTTTACTGCTTATTTTTGTTGAGTTGAATTTAATGGTGAATGGGGATTATATCCCGGCCCTGCTGAGGTATCTTTTCAGAATATATAAGTCACGACACGCCCTTTAATAAAATTAATAAAATCCAATTCTGTAACTCGATTTGCTATCAAAGACCCCTAGATCATTAAACGTGCACAACCGTGTTAGGGTTGGCTTTAAATGTTTCGGGTTCGTTTTCACATTTACTTTTCTCTACATCAGCTCCAAATATTAAATATATTCTCGTCCGTTCAAACAACGTTTTCCTAAAATTCTAATGGTATATTAATTTGCATATTTGCAAATGTTGCTTGTTTTTTTCTGTTTCTGTCAGCAAAATAATATTTCTTTTCCAATTTCGCTGATTGTTTTTCTTTATTTTCTTCCATACCTACCTGACGGGTATTTTTTTCCCAGCTTAATTTCACTGAATTAATCTTATTCAGAGTACAATTGAGCACAGTATGAACGTAACCCATGTTCTGAGATTTAAATTTAAAAAAGTTTTTTTTTGCAATGTTTCTGGCTAGATTATTTTAACGGTGTTAAAGGTGATAACATTTTTTGTAGGCAACGAAATTAACAGAAAATGTTTTGCCTATACCAGAAAATGTTCGAGAATTTTATATTTCAAAAAACGTATCTACTAAATACAATGTTTTAAGGATTTGTTATTAAGTGCAGAATCAATGTAATTATTTATCTCGTCCTCAGATCCAATTCAGTGCGGCAGTTGCATTATGTGATTAGACCTTCAATGAACTACATATCTTGTTTCCAGTGCATCAATTTCTGCTGTACATAATTACGGGCTACAGTTACGAGCAGTTTATTTGCAATGCATTAGGTGGTGTAGATTTGCCCTAAATACCCAAATAATTAATAACGATATCAATTATTGATTTGCGTGAATATTGATGAGTTATGCCATACCGATTAATAAAACATAGCCAACTGAGCGATTGGCAGCAGTAAACGATCAAAAAATCAGAAAATTAAAGCGAGCGCTAAATATAACCAGGCGATTAAAATCTAGGTAACGAATCCAAAAATATATAAAAAATATAAGAATAAAAGCAATTTTTAAAGTTATGCTATTTGCAGGAAACATTTGCATTCAGAAACTGTGTTTCTTCAACGTAAACTGTTTTCGGTATCGCAATATTTTTTTTAATAAACTTTTTTCTTGTTGACCTTATATGATAGGGGCGCTAGGTTTGTGTATTCTTATAGTTGTACATTATCTGTCGTTGGCAATATCGACTGAATGATTGAAATTAAACTTGCCAATTTTCAGATTTGTAGGCCCGGAAATTGTATAACCATGTACAGCATTTTAATGCCATTTCGCTAAAATCGTTTTCAGTTTGAGGATTTCTTTTTAAAACATTGCACGTTCGAACATCGAAACTGGAGCAACGGTAATAGATAACTTAGCTTAGGCACATCCATTGTCTAATTAATGACTCTGGTTTGTTCAGAATTAATAGAGTTGTACGTTTTTCAGCTGATATTGAATGTGTATTTGTAAAATTGCACAAAAATGGGCAAGATTTTACATTTTCCTTGAATGTTTAATATTTCAAAAGTTTTCCTTGTGTGATGATAATCAGATACAAATTGTTTTATTGTAGCTTATTTCGATTGATTAATTCGGTCATTTGAAGAGAAAACTTAGTTTCAAATGTATTCAATAAATATTTATTTACAGTCAGTTTTAAAATATATGCAGGTATCGATTGTATGAGGGAACACGGACAATTTATAAACTGTATTTGCCGATGAAAGTTATGAAGCACTCGAGCCGTCTTTCCCATTGCAAATTTAAAATATATTTTTTTACTTCTTGTAGTATTTTTGTACTTCCTGTTTATATCATGACATGTTTGACCTATTCAATGCTACAAGCGGTGGTCCAATCTAAATCTGTGACATCTAAAATGTCGTTGTGTGGAAGTAGCGGCTCTTAAAAATGATTGTAGATTGAAACTGAATCAACTTGGATATTGGCCAATCACAGACTTTTCAACAAGTTTTCTACCCTTCTATGATACATCTGGACTGAATTAAAAATGTTTTAAACTTACGTGCAAGCGAGTAAATTGTTAATGACGATGGACGGGATAGTTCGGAAATCTTCAGTTCATGTTCAGTTTTTCATTCTCAAACTTCCAATGAAAACTACAATAAATCTACTTTCAACTGTGTCTGACCGATGAAGATTTATTTTAAACGAAACGCATAAATACCATTAATTCCACATTTTTTGCTGAGACATTCGGAAGGTTCGATTTTTTAAAATACGAATATAATGTTTAAACCTTAAGACGGGCGGTTAAATGCCATACGTGAACCATGCATGTTATAACTACTTGCAAATTTTAATTGCCGTGAAAATGTGTTGGTAAAATTTACATAATTGTTTTGTTTATGTTGCATATTATCCTTTCTTAAAGCCGACATCGGCTGAATTGCGGACGACATTGTACTCAAGGGACTTTGCAATGTTCAAATCAAACAACAAAACAGCCACTGAAGAATTACGACACTGGCATAGTAAGCAGTAGGAAATTTCAGTGTAATGTTAAGGACTTCGTTGTGACGTTCGTCTATTTCATTTGTTGGGGAATCTTTATTACTGATACTTATTGTAACTATTTTTTTGCCGTTGAACGGTTGAAATGTTTAAAATTTTCTATTTCAATTATTTAAATAAACTAAGCCATTTCAGAACCAAAAGAAAAAATCTTGATAATGAAAATGGATTCACTTATATGCTGATACTAAATGAGCTTGTTTACAACCGTTTCTGTGAAACATTTCCCAACATTGTCTATTGATGCACATTTCTGCGAAATGCTCATACATGTGCGTAGACGATTGTATGAATCGTGTTAGGATATTTGAAGTTTCCAATTATATTTCTAATATTAATCTAGGATTTAACCATACTCTATAAACTACCTATAGTCATGCCGACAGCATTTATGTAACCTTGAACGTTCCATTCAAAGTATAATAATTTAGTATTCAGAAAAATAATTTTCTGAATTAAACTTGTATTTTAGATATGAAGCCTCTGGTTCAACTTGTCTAACTTTATATGACATTTTTATTCACTTATGTACTGTAACTAATCAGAGGCTGTGGGCATAATATTGCACTCTATTACAGCGTATTGGTTTTTACTAACGTAACGTCTTGGCTACTGTGATAATTGGAAAACAAACAGACCACAAAATATCCCCCCCCAGGGGGTATGTTCTGTGCAAACAGACGGATCTTCTTTCAGTCTATTTGGGAGCTAGAATTTCTTTTAGTAGCAAACTGGTCAAATTACCTCCAATAGAACTATTCTCGGACAAAAATCCGTGCAAGTGCTTTGCTGTGGTTTTTTCCGTACATACAAAATTTTTGTTCCTTGCTGGAATTAATTCTGCATGTGATAACACTAAGTATTTCTTAGAGATCAGTTGTCTCCAATTTCAAGTCGAATTATAATCTAAAGGTTTGAAATACTGAACTAAATGTGTAACACAAAATTAATGTTGTGACAAACTACATTTTCATATTTAATCTGAAACACTCCAGAGTTCGGTAATTAGCAAAAGAACTAGAAATTAATGCTCGTAGGAAGTTGGTGTTAGAAGGGTCAACAGATTTTCGTCACTTTCACTTCTCAAAAAGGTTTATTTTGCAAGTTTTTCTCAGGTAAGCAATTCTCTTTAAAGTCCGTTCCGGATAGTATCAAACAAGCTAATCTCATTTCGCAGCTTCAGTGGCATCAACATTTGAATTCACAAGTGATAAAGCGCTTATTTCAATGTTTTAGAAGTAAAAGGTATTTTTTAGACGTATTCATTCGAGCCAGCCGCGGTGCCATATATCCCAAATCATACTTAGCTATAATGGGATAGTTTTTCGATAAAGGAACATCATGCAGTACCACGACTTTAACATGATTTTTATTTCATTTATTTTTTGCATGACATGACATTGGTATCGTTGGATAGAGAATTGAAAATTCGATTCAGTCGTAACAACATGAGTGAGGAAATTTGAGTAGTTTTGACCCAGAAAGCGAAAATTGAATATCAGACCTTTAGGTGCAAGAATATGCCAACAATTCATGTTTTCCGTCCCGTTATTGCTCATTTCACGAAAGCAAAATGAGCAAGAACCATAATTCTAACATTATTTTAGAGAGAAATAAATAGCCTTTTTAGAAAGTGGACTATCGATAAGCAAATCTTGCCAGTTTTCTCCAAAAAGTCATGACTTCAACAAATTTTAGATTTGCGTGTTTTTTTTTCAGTTGTAAAATCGACTCAAACAAGACGATGCTTTTGTCTAAGTTTCTCAAGCCGTGATTGAGCCACAGAATCCGTTTTGGCATCGTTGGATAGATAATGGAAATTCGATTCAGTCAAAATAGCACGAGTGAGGAAATTCGAGTAGTTTTGACGTAGAAAGCGAAATTTGAATATCAGACACTTAGGTGCAAGATTACGCCAAAATTTGATGTTTTTCGTTCCGTTTTTGCTCATTTCTCGGAGGGAAAATGAACAAAACGTTCAATTTTACACCATTCCAGAGAGAACTAAATGTCCTTTTTCGAGAGTGTACCATCGATAAGGAAATGTTGGCAGTTTTCTCAAAAAAGTCTTGATTTCAAGAAGTTTTACAATTGCGTGTTTTTTTTGACTTGCAAAATCGACTCAAACATGACACTGCTTTTTTCAAAGTTTCTCAAGAACCATTTGAGCCACATAATTCGTTTTGGC
>NW_026018814.1:5326520-5335900 GCF_020466585.1 Dendroctonus ponderosae
CTTACGTATTGTTCTAATTTTTCTCCGTCCATCTTCCATGCATTCAGAACCCAGTTCGATTCCTTGTTGAATAACAGCTTCCCCAGGAACCACATCTAAAAATGGAAATACGAGATCGCTACTTAGAAAAAATATCTGGGAAAATACTGGTATATATACTCGTCTGAATCGTCATTATAATTATGCAATATACATATTTCATAAAATGTAACTATACGTATGATCTGTCGACCTAATTTAAAACACGATAAACAAATTTAGGATGCTTCTCATAAAATTTAAATTAAACAGTTTACCTACTCTATAGCATTATGGCTCACTTTCTCATCTTACCCAAAGGATATAATATGAACATACCATCATGAATCGAAGAGACACTGTTTGATTTTCCGGGTATTGGATGGTAAATACCATTGATGGGATGTGCGGTATTCTAAAATAATAATAGTTACCCCAAATTAATCATTTATATAAAAAAATATTCTCATTTTTATTCAACTAAGGTCTAGAACTGAGTAAATTCGGAGAAGTATTTTAGTAGGTTAGAAAATATTCTATTTGTAATTCTTGCTAAAAAATTGCGTATTTTGCAAGAGTGCAAAAACGTCGGTTACACGCTGTCGGTATTTAAGTCATTATTTTAATTTTTTTAACACATGTTCATTACTTTAGGATAACTCTTTCACCGTAATATAAATCAGGCCAATTTCTACTCGCATTATCAAACTACGATTGATATAATGTCAACAATCAAATGAAAAACAACTTGTTTGAGCGTTTTTTGATCTAATGTGCCAAAATAAATTTAAGTTTAAAAAATTGTACCATTTTATTGTAGTTTTCAAATGCATTTTGATACAGATCTGAATCATTTGTTACTTTCAGTAACACCATATAATTTTTACCCAATTTATTTTCAATATTTACTATTTACCAGGCTTTCGTCTTTGTGTAATTATTGTTACACTTTTGCAAGTTTGCCTGTCCATAATACTGTTCGATATTATTAGTCAAGTTGTCAGTTTAACAAAATCTTTCAAAATAAAATATGGTTAAGTAATTAAAACAAAGGCAACTGATTAGTTTTAAAAAATAAAGGAAAAACTACATTTACAATAGAAACTAACCTTTGCAATTTGAAGCAGGACTATGGAATGCTTGATGTTATCCAGCATTACCTGTAAAAATATATTCTCACAATATAAATATATAATATCGTCATTGCTAATGAATTATAGCATTTTAGGATTTTTGTAAGCTTTTATCTTATTATTTTCAAAACCTTTTTCCGGGGGTACGCCTCCGGAGTACAATCGCATCAACCGTATCATCATCGTACAAACGTATCAAAAGATCCCTCAAAGATCGGAAAAAAATCCCGTTTATTTAGAATTATCGGACACAAAAAAGTTTTCAATTGTATGTCAATTATGGTTCGTGAAATAAAACAGAGTAATTGGGTTGGTAAAAAGATAATTTATAAAACTTACATTTGCATGCTCCAAGATTGTCTCGCATTTCGTCTTTTCATCAAGGTCGGTGAATGAAATTATTCTCTCTTCCAATTGCTGGAAAAAATAAATATAATTGGTGTTGAGTTTATTGGCGAACGCGATAATTGCTGAAAGCCGAGGTGCTTGGATTAATCGTTCAATCTATTAATCTTTCCACAAAATACACAAAACTAAAACTTATATTTATTGCGAAACTAAGTATATTGCTAACCTTAGTTTGTTCAATCATAAGTTGTAGATATGCATCAGCTTCCGAAACTTTATTATCCAGATCCTTAATTGTAGGCGACACATGAAATGAATCCCACTTTGTCTGAAAAAAAAACATTACCATTTAATTACTTTTTTTGACCTATTAAAATCTATCAACTTAAAAATAAAAATTCTGAAAATTAGAATATCCACCTATAAATGATTTTTGTTTGAAAATGTTTTGATATGTGAGGAGACTAAAATGTTATATTCATTTAGTTTTATATATTTTTTCATTTAGTTTTATGAATTAGCGGTGCAAAAACTATATTGCCATGATATGTTTATATATATCTCAACGGCAAGTAGCAGAAACAATGATAAATATACAAACTTGTGTCTTAAACAGTGAAATTAAGGACACCTACTCGACTGGCATGTCTAATAATCGTGTCTTCCAACGCTTGCACCCATTTATGCCGTTCTTCGGCATCCCTTGCTTGAAAATGAAATGTTTTGTGATCGACTGTAATGGTGAAAGTGCTGTCATCTTCATCATCGATTCCTATTATAGCACCTTTTAATCGAACACATCCCCTTCGAACTCCTCGCATCATTTTTTCTTTTGACTGAAACAAAAATATTCATATAAAAAACGGTGACTTCTTTACGCTGTAACATAAATGTAGTTGCTAGCTCCACTTCAGCTCGATTTCTCTTGTAATTCAGATATACTTTTGGGACTGTTTCTGCAAAACATTGGATATGGCTAACTAAATTTTAATATTCATTCAAGGACTACCATTAATCTCGCATGTTATCTTGCGAGGAATCAGTGATTGGTGAATAATGGAATGATGAATAATTTGGAAGACATTAAAAGCTCAGCTCAATACTGAGATAAATGAATAAACTGAAACAAACATTAAAAAAACAATTAGAAGTAATGTTTGCCAAACAAGGAAATATTTAAAGACTAAACTGGAACCATTTCTAGATTATTAATTTACGTCTAATACAAGTAAAATATACAATATCCACCAGATTAATATTCAAGTCTAAAAGGGCTGCACCTTACCACTACCTAGTGATCAATTACAACCAACTCCATGAATTCAACTCTCCCACCCCGAACATACGAAAGTTTAATTTTTCAAAATAAAAGCGCAGTTTTGTAATGTGCGTTAATATTAATAATTTATATGCTTCATTTGCATTATAGAAAAATGTACAGGAGTATATATATATATATATAAATACTATACTTTCCTAATAAAAGCTCTCTTAGAGGATGGTTTCGTGTTAGTTGTGCAGCTTAGCTTGATCACTAATATAGTTTATCGAAATATTATACTACTTTCGTAATAAGCATATTAAATAATTTATTTCTAAGTGCAGATAGTGATACATTTATAAAAATGGCCAACATAACATTAACAGTAGCTCACTACATTAACGACCACATCCAAAGAATAGGAGGCTAGTTTTTGGTCCAACGTAATGAATTTTTATTAAATAACAATTATTAATCTGCCATTTTTCGAATGGATTTTCCTATAAATTGATAATTTACAATGAGTAAATATTGTACATTGCAATTTGTTTACACACAAGTCTTGGCAGCCCTGTAAATTACACTGAGCGAATGTAACTGCAATGGAATTAAGTTTAGCTAGTCAAATTTATTTTTAAGCAATCATCAGTGAAGATTTAAATAGCTAAAGCTATTATCGTTTTAATCACTTTATCCACGGAACTTGAATGAAGGTAAACTTAGTCCGGAAATATGCTTTTATACAAAATCTTATGATATCTTTGATATGATGACATGACATCATACAATGATGTGTGATTCTAAAATATTCTAATCAATGAAAAGTTCCCAGATTCTAAAAAATATACATTTTATACATTTTTTGTTTGGCGCATTTATACTTTAGATCCAAGAGTAGCCGATTTATTTCTAATGGAGAATCCATGGCCAACAGTAAGAATCGTTCTATTGTATTCTGTTCTATACATTACATACATACATTAAACCCTTATATTTATCCAGGTAGAAATGTTTAGTAACTGCGTCGATTGATCGTCTGCGATTCTAATAACATCTCAACTTTGCATTTGAGGTTGCAAAAACATCGTTTTATTTGAAATTAGCATATCATTTTGTACACATTTCCGAGATCGCTATTCTTTTTTCCAATTTCAATTATTTTAATGCATCCGAAATTAAAAACGTGTTTAAATTGTATGTTAAAGAACTTATTCATTAGCAGACAGCAAGTCGAATGGGTGATTGCTTGTAACCTTATAAATTACCCTTTATTTACGCCTATATTGTTCATGACATTACATTTTCACAATTATACAAAACGCAAGTACTCAGTAATTTAAAATATCCACTTGTCTGTAACCTGCAAAATTATATATATCTCAATTAATTTCATTATCATACTATTCATACTAGAGTGCTACGTTACGTCCTATGTGTAATTTTTTAATTACTGTTAATTAACTTATTTCAATAGTCGATTTGACAGAATACATATTCACATTAGAAAAAAACACTCGCTCATCTGAATAATCAGGAATCGAATTAGTGCAATTATTATTCAAATCCACACTTTTTTCTGCATAAATTTGAACTTTTTAAACTCTCAGATTCTACTTTATTTACTTAGTTAATTTGACGATATATTCATTGTACAAGGGGTTTACAGCCATTAATTCTAAACGATATAACTCACAACGTATTCTTTTTGTAAAAAGATTTACGTTTGGATTTGTTTCCATATATAATCTAGATTATTGCTTCAGCTGTAGAATAATTTTCTCTTTATCCCTTCTAAAAAGCAATGAGCCGTAAAAATGTACGATACAACCTTATCGGAATTTTTCATGTATGAACATTGTACCTATCAAGCATAAACAATTTAAATAGCTAAAATAGCTGCTGGTGACATGTACGAAAAACTCCTTACAAAACTTCGACGTTTATAAAACTACATGCGTACATTATGGGCTTAGTTACAAGTTTTTCGAAGGTAAACGCGTAATGAGAATTAAACAAGCATGTTAAATAGATCATTCCTGCTCACTATGAAGAGAAGAGTATAAGAAGATATAAAACTAATAAATTAAGTACATATAACGTAAAAAAAACTCGGCAAATATTTAGTTGACTAAGAATTATTTGATTGAAGTTCAGATACAACTCATAGGTAACAAATAATGGATGCGAATAATAAATTAATTCAGACCTTGCGTTAATTTTGGGCCACTCTTTCGATGTCAACTTTTGTAGTTAATGGTGAAAAAATTATAGTTGTTTCAGTTAATTGAGAAAAAAATATATTTACCTACTGTTTAAGGAATTTAACATTCATCAGTTTTGTGCTTATGAAAATCAAGATCTATCATTTGGAACAGAAGGCAGCAAAATTTACATAATAGTGAAAACGGAAAACTCGAATTTGTACTCAAATAAAGTGTTTTTTGTTTATCTAAAGCAAACATCTCAAAAAATACTTTGATTAATAACGACTATTGCCCAAACCCAAACTAAAATATTTTACAACCATCGATTTTTCATCCACCATTCGAAACCATGATATTTCTATCATTAATGTTATTTTTGATTTGCTGACTTCTCAGGCGAATCATTATCGAATGTTTAAGAGACATTCTGTATATGAAAAAACATCCATATTGCACTCGTTTGTCCGACGTCATCAATTAAAAATGTATCCATCGCTTTGGTACATGCTCGACATAGTGAACAACCATATAAACTAAGTACGTTTACGAAACATTATTCATCCATTAAATAAAAATGAGAAGGCGTTTAACTCATGTTTGAGGCAAATTATCCGTGCTGTTATGCTGCAAATATGCTGCACTCGGTGAATATCATGCTCGGAAGGTTTAACAAAGTGGTTTAGAACCAATAACAAATAAAAAAAATCCAAAACTTTCTAGTTTTCAATTCCCGTATTTAATAAACAATAATTTTCCATTCAGTCCCATATCATTGAATCACATTAACCGTCGTTATTCAGTCGAATAAAATGCAACATTTACATAACACTCAGCTGCGCCTGAGTATTAGTTTTTCTAAGTATGATTTTTTTCTCGTGGATTGAAAGCATGTTAATCACCTTAAATAAATAATTAATTACATAAGCTATTATAATTGGCAAAAGTGAATTTTTCCTAGACTTGCACTGTTTTCATTACAGCTAAGATACAAAAAAGCACTCCCAGTTCGAATAAAATGCGGTATTTTATCTTCAAATAGTCAATAATGTCAGACGAAATAAGTGTTTTTGATTTAGGTAATTGATTTATGCACAATGAATTACCTTGAAGGTGTTTATCTCTCTCACAGTCAAAAAACAAATAACTAACTTTTTCCGCCGAGATATATTTTAACAAAATTAGTAAAAGTAAAAGTATATAGAGACCAATTTTAATTCCCAAAATTTATTTTTTTGTTGCGTACGCCAAAAGTTAATGCGTTTAAAATAAGCAATATCTAGAAATTTTCAATGTTAACCGTAACTGGACTGTTGGTGACAAATTGACAATGAAGATATAAATTGCATTTCAGAAAAACTTAAATTTACTAGCTTACCAATAGGATGCAATACAGATATCCAGTTTGTTAAATGACTGCAAAGTCGGGGTTAAACAACAATCAATTGAAAAAATTCAATTGAAATCGTTGCAAATTTATTTGTTTCTGTTTTTTTGTTTTGTTTAGAATAAGTAGGTACTATAAAGAAATTATTTCAATTTTTGTTGGCTTCAGTGCAAATGGCAACTTGACTAGTTAATTAAATGTATGTACCTTGTAACTTGTAAAAGTACTACCTATGTCTGAGATAAGACAAAAAAAGACCTATAACTACATATGTTAACAATGTTCTTGGCTAATATTTAAAGCCACAAACCTGTTTACACTTTAAATTGGGGTTATCTGGCTTGGACTTTAATATTTATTTTGTGATTTTTCTTTTGTTGGTTTGGTGCATTTTCGGTGCATCATTAAGTTACCACAAACTATACATTCATGTGAAGTGAATATTGTACGGAAACAGTATCACCCATGCAAATAAAATCGTGTAGAAACAGCCCCATTTGTGAGACTTCTTCATTTGTAGGTTACGGAAGTCAGAGAGCAACAATTGCACTTACCGTATAATAGGAGAGTAATCCAGAGTTGTCGTCTAGCACGAACCACCGGTATTGCCATCCTTTCATAACATTGGTCCATTTACTTAGAGAACCTTCCATTACTGCCATGTTACATTAAAATTATTATAAATTAGCAAGTGCCTCGCATAACATACTCAAAATAGTTTGTGTTTGCTAAATAAACGTCAGCCAAATGTCAACAGTCAACACCGCCATTATAAATTTGTCACATTGATCCAATCAAGCTTTAGAGGATTCATTTATTACCCCCAACAAGATCACATCTTTTTTCTCAGCTACGGCCCATGATGAGGAAAAGAGACAGCTAGATGCCTAGTTCGAATTGGCTTATGAGAATCGTCTGACGGTGTATTGTTGGTTGACGGTCGGCTTATATAAGGTCTATTTCAAAAGTGCACCGTTTTTTTTTAATCTAAGTTTTCAAAATTATTGAAAAAAGTTGTAATTTGGTAGTGACGGTGATATTAATTAGTAAACCATGTCCTTTGATACTTCGGACAGCATTATATTTTGCTGCGAAATGATTGCGTTATTAATAAAAAAATAAACGGGAAGCAGGGACAAAAGTAAAATCAAACATAAGAGGCAAAGAAGAAACACAATATTGTTTAGCAAAAATGTGGAAAAATTATTTACAGTGAACACCCAAAGAAAGGAAAACTTAGAAATTAATCTTGAGTATCTTAGAGAATCGCATTCACAACTTATAAGTTCACATTTCTCTAAATGCTATAAAGCTCTACATTTACTTGTTACCTTTCATTCGTGATTGCAGCCTCAAGTATTTGATTAAGTTTAAGTAAATTATAGTCTATCAATCCTGTGCCTAAATGATAAAGTTAACTACTTGCAAAGGTTTCGGTTTTTGCAAATATCTCAGAATCAAGCGAGCGAAACTGCAAATAATTTTTTTTTGTTGTCCCTAAAGATTCATCTACACCTCGTTCCGAATGGTGATGTTAACTCTTAATAACCCTGTTGTGTGTAATAATGAGATCCGTTTTTTCAAAAGTTCATACGCGAACTATTTCGTGTTATAACATAACATAACATAACATATATTATAATGAAAGTGATTTTATTTATTAAATTATTAACATCGAAAAAGTTGTGGATTTGAAACAACATTACCTATACCTGCCGAATGATGCTAAAATAGCTGCGGATATTTAGAGAATACTTACAGCAAATTTAGTTTTCATTCTTATCGTTAATTTTAATTCTTACTTGCGAAAACAAGATATCATGGCAAAATTAATTTGCACTCAATCTCGAAAAATTGACATTCTCGTCTTTTTGGTAAGTTTATAGCCAATTTGGATGGACTCTCAACTTGATTGTAGCAACAGTTATTTGAGACAAAGAGCTAAAAAACGTTGAACCATCTGAAGGAATTTCAGTTTTTTTACTTTGATTTGCTCTTTTAGGAAAATCAGAGGAATAAAATGCTAATTTTAGCATTGAATTTTTAGCAGTATGCACCGCCATTAGTAACGAAAAATATTATATGAAATATTAAAGCATTTTGTTCCAAATCAATTAAAAAGGTGACTGCGGGAGCAAAATATATTACATATAGATACTGATAGCAAGCATGTGCAATCACGATTAGATCCGATGAAAGATATGCTATGTTCCAAGATCTCCTGGATGTACCTCTGAGAATGATGATCTCTCTTGAATTATTACCAGATTCGTTCAGACCTCCAAATAAATTCCCCCCCAAAACCCCAGTATTGAGCCAACACGGAAAGCCAGTTGTTAAACCATGCATGCTCTATTGTATCTTCCTCCTGATTCTCTTCAGATTAATACTTGGGTATCGGAATATTTTAATCCCACTGTGACCTTCCTTGGGCACTTGACCAAAAAATCCTAACTTGCTTGTGGGGTATGGTTAAGAAAGGATCTTTTGCGACGCATTTGCATGCAACATATTTCATTTAATCCGAATTTATCAAGCTTCTTACTGTTTTGGAGAAAATTGCAACATTTCGGGCACTTTGAATTCGTTTTTTATTTTATCTCATTTCCGATAAAAACCCGATTTTTTTTAAACTCACAGTTTTATAAAACGCTGGTCCATTTGGTTTGAGGAGTAAAAGGTCCTGCAAAAAGTAGTAACGCGTTGAACTTTCGAGTAATGGCTGGTAAAAGCCCAATTATTTAAATAAACTAATTAACAACACATCATTAGCCAATCAAAATTAGATACGTTTGAATACATAAAAGGGATGTTTATTGATTTTGTTCGAAATTCGATTATAAGTTCGGATTTCTACTAGTAAACTGCTGCGGTGCTTTTAATGGATTTGGGTCTGTGACGAATTTATAGCCAGGCGATTTGAAACACGTGAAAATTTTTTTAATTTACTAAAAAAATGCGCAATTTTCGTAATTTGTTAGACCTAGTGTATTAACCCAATAATGCAAAATATCAGTTTTGAAATTTGATAT
>NW_026018814.1:5336000-5337231 GCF_020466585.1 Dendroctonus ponderosae
AACGTTGCTATGAACGAAAATAATTTGGAGAATTCCATCATTTTTCGCTGATATCCCACAACGACTTTCTTTCATATATAAGAGTTATTAGTTTTTCAACATCCATATCAATTTGGTGTCACAAAAATTTTCGCTATTCAATCAGAAACACTGCGAACCTGCGAACAAATCCCATTTACATCCCAGAGTTCAAATAATCTTTTGATATTTTTGTCTTTTTTATAACATTTTGAACCAGTTATAGTTTTTGCGCAAAAAAGTGATTTCTGTCTCTTGGCAACTGAAAATTTTAGACATTCATTAAGTTTTTCATTAACAAAACATTCGTCAGGGCCAAATTTTGTTAAAAACTCGCTTTTTCTTTTCGTGAGATTTTTTATGATCGCAATTTGGACAAACCCGCTTCCAAAAGACGACCGGGCCTAAAACTTTGACCATTTCGGTCAGTTAAAAAATATAAAACGTTTGACAGTTAATTTATTATAAAAACACATTACCACTTACTACGACTGTTGCAGTTAATGTTTGAAATTGATAAATAGCAAGAAAACAGAAATAATTTTTTGGCGCAAAAACTATGAATGCTACAAGATTTTATAGAGCCCAAAAATGGTTCAAACGAATTAGTGCATCAACTCAAAAAATCAATTGATTGAGATTCAAAAGCCGTAAGAAATATCGAGAAAACAAGGCATACCTGTTTCGAAGAAAAAAATGGGTCTATCGAACTGCTTGATCATATCCCTAATTTTGGCAACACCGTTAAATTTGTACTCATTACAAAAGTTAGTTTTGACCGTACCTCTACAATAACAAGATTTCAGATAAATTTCCAATTCAAAAAGACGAGTATCTATGAGCTACGTTTGCTGCAAAAATTTCAAGAACGGCTAATAAACGGTGTAATAACCAAGAATAAAATTTATTTTTCAACTTGTCACCCATAATTCGATAAGGAAGCCAGATCTATCTTAATTTTTGTTCATTAAATATTTACTTCAAAAATAACAGAAAGGATTTTTGTTTAACACCCATTCTTCAACTTCTGTTTTATCTATCGCATCACCAGCACGATTCATTCTGTTCACTAATTCGACTAGATCAATTCACTCAATCAATTTTGATTCAATCAATCAAAGACTAGATTCTTTTTGTAAATTACCCAGTCAGAGGTCTCAAAAGAAGTTGACCCTACGACTTTTTCACCAACATTGTAAAATGTTTTCATCTT
>NW_026018814.1:5337331-5342387 GCF_020466585.1 Dendroctonus ponderosae
TGGGCCAGTTTGCAAATGGTTTGCGAGCAGCGCAAAGGAAAACTGGCCGATACTGGCGATCTGTTCAAGTTCTTCAACCTGGTGAGGACGCTGATGGAACGGATGGACAACGTGGTGCGCCAAGAGAACACCAGCGAAACGGCGCGCGACGTCGGCGGCGTTCAACTGTTGATGAGCAATCAGAAGAGCCCTCAGGCAAAATTTAAAGTTGTCCACATTCACCGTTTGGCCAGATATAACCATGATCCAGGAATTACCTAATCGGGGCGATCAGGGTTTAGAAGGAGGGCAGTGTAACGGAAATGGCCTGGGGGACTCACGTTTGAAATGGAGGGATTAAAATTAATGGTATTTCAGTAAATGGGAGCCCCATTTGCGCCCTACTTACTGTCAAATATGACACTGACAAGTTCACCAGTGTCAAATATGACACTGACTGTTCTGGAGATTTCGAGAACCAGACAGGGGGAGTGAAGTGACAGGAGCGAGCGGGTGCAGAAGAGGTTGAACCCCGTGAGTCGGAAGAGCGAGTTTTCCGTCGGTTATTGTTATTGTTTGTAAAGTTGACGGTAATTTTGAAGTTAGTTTGCTCCTGTTCCGTAGTTAAAGTTATACCGAGGTGAATAAAAGTTGGAAGCTGAAGAAAGAGTTTGATACTCGGCCATCCACGGTACAATATGTTTTAGTAGTACTGTGCACAGTACGAATCAGAAGTGGTCTCATCTACGTTGATGATGTTAAAGGTTTTGGCAAAACCGTCCGCGTCGACGCAGTACCAGTAGCTGTCCGAGCTCTGCAGAGCCTTGTAATTGCCGTTGGACTGGCAGTTTTGGCTCTGCCCATACTTGAAATAGTCCCGGGCACAATCTGGATGCAATCACAAAAAAATTAATAGGTGTGACCACCAACGCCTGGTTTGCTTACTACAATCCACACTGGCGATGTATTGGATGCCCGTTTGCCAGGAGCCAATTTTGCTGTTGTTCCTCCATGTGCAGTAGATACTGAAACGAATAGTGTCAACCCTAAGGCTTCAGTTAATAACTAGCCTTGGCCTTTACCTGTCATTTTCGATTGTGTAGGCGCCGAAGCTGCCATCGATGTCGCACATCAGACGGTCCTGCGTCAAGTAAACCACGCCATGTCGATTAAGCTTGTCCTTGATCTTGGTTTGGGCGTACTTTTTGCTTTCGCACTGTCTCAAGTACTGGCTGCCAAACGCGTCCTCTGAATCTAAAATATGGTTTAATCAAATACTAACCCAACCACCAACTAGGGGAACCGCCTACAGCAGGGCAGGAGGCTGAGGGCTTTGAACGGCACCACTTTGGAAACCAGCGCCCCAGTAAGAGGCTCCATGCACCAGCACTGGTCGCTTTCCAGGTCGCACTGCAGCGGCTCATAGTTGCCCAAGCTGTCGCAATGGAAACTAGTAAGCCGCGTCAGCTGCAGATCGGCGTTGCGTCGGCTGCATGCTGGAATCGTTTTTTGCCAAATATTGAAGAGATGACGACTCCGAACTCACCGCATGTCATATTGGCGGCGCTTTTAGCCAAGGCCTCGCCAAAGATTCGACCTCCATTGCTATCGAAGCACATGCATCTAGAAGGCAAGCAAGTTACTAAGACGGCAAGTTTGACAGTTCGGAGCACTCACCGTCCATTAACTCCGCCCTTGCACTGTTTCGCCTGCCAAGTGCCGTCATTGTTGCAGGCGGGCTTGAACCTGATCGCTGACCAGTAGCTGTCCTGGTAGTCGCTGTTGTTGATGTGGTAGGCCATGCAGGAAGCTGCAAAGAATATTCAAATCCATTACTCTAAGCCACCATTGGAGCAGATGAGCTGCACACCTTTGCCATCAGCTACACAATAGGAGCCGCACGTTTTGAGCTGACCATCAGCAGTGGCGCAGTCCTGGTCGCTGTTGCAACTGATCGTTTTCAGATCATCTGAAAAAATCGAACAGTTGCAAACATTCCGCCTGCCGAGGCTTCCTTAAGTTCCCTTACCATCCGGCCCGCATCGTTTCTGGCAACTGTACCCAGGCACGCATTGTCCCCCGGACCCGCAAGGTTGATCAACGACTAAAAGGGGCATTAGAAAGACGCAAAGCGTTGGCAAAACTCTGCTTACCATCGGAGTACTTGTAGCATGTGGGAACGC
Source organism: Dendroctonus ponderosae (assembly GCF_020466585.1). Lineage (NCBI taxonomy): Eukaryota > Metazoa > Arthropoda > Insecta > Coleoptera > Curculionidae > Dendroctonus > Dendroctonus ponderosae. The sequence goes on from NW_026018814.1 coordinate 5,339,494, forward strand.
AGTTGCTGACGTCCAGGCCATAATAGAACGAATCTTCAGAGCTGTGTTTCGTCTTGTTAATGCAGCTGGCTTGCGAAAAGTCAGTCACCAGCTGAGCACACCCTGCCCAGCACTCAGCCACACAGACCAGCAGCAGGGCGGCGCACAAACCCAGGCTTTTCATTTTTGCACAAAGTGATCCGAACAGCCAATAGCGGACAGCATCAAATGAAATTAAACCACTCGACTAACACTTATCGGATTGATGGCTCCTTATCTAAGCCAAGTAATCCTATAATTAGCGTTTAGTAATAATCGAATTAGTTTGAGTGGGTCTGGGAAGAACATAGAGGCAAGTTTGAAATTTTTATTTACAAAAAATAATGGTTTCTTAGGAAAATTTCAATTGCGAAAGATTACTATCACTTGGCCCGCTTCCGCTTCAAGTTAGGCATCAGGGGCGGAGGCACGGGGATTTTAAGGACGATGCTAGTTTTCTGTTTGCCTGTGCTGAAGCCCAAATGGCGGGCAAACTCTTGCACTTTTTTCAGCCCGATTTTTATGTCCTTGCACACTGACTCCAGATTCAACTCGTAGTCCGTAGCGATCATCAGCAGGACTAGAGTGTAGCAAAGGCCCTTGTCCTTCATGGTGAGTGGCCGAGCACTAGAAGCCAAGAATTGCAGTTTTTCCATTGGTGAAATTACTAGATGTTTCCATACCCGTTTATAGTGTAGTTGGAGCGTAGGTGCTTCTCCACGTCGGGCGAACAGTCGCAAGCGACGAACTTTTTCGTCAGAGCCTTCACAGGAGTGATTAGAAACTTTACCAGGTAGTGGACGTAGAGTAGAATGGATGCGCGCTGCAGCACCGTCGATTCCGGGTTACTGGAGGAACGCATTGCCTTCATGTACGATTCAACTGTCGAGATCAGCCTGCAACTCGACAATTAGTGGTCTTAAAGGCGCTCAATTTCCACAGCTCTTACCCGAACTCGGCCATGTCTTCGCTCTCCAAGATTTCACTCACTCGTTGCTCCAAAGACTGCAGTACCCCAGCAGGCACCAAGTCCTCCAGATGATAGACGTCCCCTTTAGTGCTGGCGTCTCTGTTGATCTTCGGCCGGTAGAGACTGTCTTCTTGCTCAGGGTTCCGTACGGGCATCTCGTGCAACTCAATACCTGAAAACGGAAAACTATAAGTGAACCAAAAGCTGCAGTCTCCTGGCCCGCACCTGCCACTGTGTCTTCCAGCTGCTCCTTCACGTTTTCTATGTTCATTTTCAAACGCTCCTGCTGTTCAGTGAACCGCTTGGCCTTCTTGGAACCGAAATGCCTCCGCAGGTCGTTCAACGATTTCTGCTGCACCGGTGACGTGGAGGAGGTGGAGGACCGCAGCAAGGGAGCCACAGTGCACATGTCCACTTGGAGGAGCTTCAGCTAAACACGCAGCCATTGCAGCAACGGAAAGGGGAATAGTTTTAACAACTTACTTTCTTGGAGCCGGCCGTTTCCACCACAAGAAACGTGTTATAGTCTTCGTTGGCAGTCACCGGCCCGGTGTAGTTCATGTCACCGTTAGAGATGCCCAATACCTTCTTGTTGGAGCTCCTTTGGATGAACTGGGATATTTGTAGAGCGTGCTCTTCTCCTTGTTGGATTTTGCCATTTTGGAACTCAACTGAAAAAGGGTAATGTCGTTAACAAGGAAAACTGTCTTCAACACCCAGTTTAGTGCTAAAATTGGACAACTCGAACGGCACCGTGCTCAGAGCTGCTTTTACCAAAATTCATCCAAACGAAACTTACTTAAAACTGGCCTGTCTGGGTCCGTGACAACGTCTTTGATCTTCGGCATGCTGTTCGCGTTTATTATTCATTCATTTAATTTCCAATCTTCACCAAAATTCGGCATTTTTTATATTATATAACCTAAAAATTAAAACCACAGATAAAAACAACAATGCGGAAAGTCGGGTTCACAGAACATACCCCCAAGGGGGGATATTTTGTGGTCGGGTTAGACAGAATAGAATAGTGAGTAGTCTGTGGATAGCCATGTGGGCTGAGTTGCCACCACTTTTATCTATAGTTGGCAATAGTTTGATAATCTGTGGTGGTCACTCGGAATTCGTATTTTGAGCGATTCGGAGAATTAAAACAGTAAAATCTCAAGCAGTAAATAAATTTCTATGAACAGTTTACAATGTACTTTAGTAATTATTTTTGCAATATTCCTTGCACATAGTTGCTGTGTAAACAGTACTATAAATTAATCCTTGCGACGAATCATGTGCATTATTAATAAGTGAGTTTTTTCAATAGTTCATCAGTAAAATTCTGTAAGACCAATCAAAATATTTAAATATCTACTGTTTACTGTTTCATTGTTATTACACTTTCGTTAGAATATGTAAATTACACTACATGAAAATATATTCAATTTCTCTGGATGAAGATCTTCTGGATCTTAACAGGCAATGCAAAAGTACGGGTCAACAATTTTGAATTACAAAATAATTAAACTTGTTAAAACAGCAAATAGTCTGATATTTTTTTTATTGAGTTGTATTGATTATTATTATCTTTTAATTTAACTATTATTCTTGTTATTATTACTTAAGTCCGTTGCATTTTACGGCTTATATAAAAGCAGGACTTGCAAGACCAAGACTATGTATGCAAGAACAAGATCAAAACCAAGACTTGCTCTTTTAATCAAGAGAAAATCTTGGTCTTGCTTTGCTCATCACTAATTAGTTTGAACATTTTAGAAAGTTTTTCACAATTTAACGAGAAGCAAATATGTAAGTATAGTGTTTGTGTTGTTACACGTTATCAATCGTGAAAGGCATTAAACAATCCCTGTTTATCCAATAAACTTCATAAGGATATATAATGGCGTACGCAGGACTT
>NW_026018814.1:5342487-5343743 GCF_020466585.1 Dendroctonus ponderosae
TGAAATTAACAAAATAGATATAAACAACCCTAAAAGCGAAACTGAAAGACTTTAGTTCATCGTGGTTTCTTTGCCGCGCGCGGGACGTATGACAAACCCGTGCCACCGCCACACACGAAGCCGAATGGGCACAACGAAGACCACCCGTGAGAGGCGGCCCTGATGGGGGGCCGAAGGACGCTCAGGGCGACCACGCCGTCAATGGGTCGCCCCCAAGGTCGATCAGCTGATTGCTGTATCGCGGAAGAGAAAAATAGCCGAATTGCCCCAACATGTACCAGTATTGCACATTATCTAAGCGAAGGTGGACTCAAATTTCATTTAAATTGAAAAATGTACGCAATTCACTCAATCGAAATTCAAACTAAATAATAAAACACAACTCTTGTTCATCTTGCTCAGTTCATTGAGAAGAAATAATCATTTTTCTCGTGCATGTATCAGCATGAATTCTCTAATTTGCCATAGTATTACTCATATATTATATACCCCGGTCGAGAAGTGAGCTATTATATACCGAGCACTTGTAATGTGCGAGTTTGATATATGGATAACTTATTTGGAAACGCTATGTACAGGGTTATTCACGCTATACGGCACGGACGTTTGCGGCTAGCCCGTTTGGGTTTTGCAAAGTACTATTTGATGAATCCAGAGAAGTCTATCGGGTGCACATTTTAAAAATATTTTTGTAATATACAGATTATCCCAAAAGCCCTAAAAGTATCAAAGTTGTGAATTTTAAAATGAAATACCCTATATATTATTGCATTTTCGGATTCTCTGATCAAAATACGTGTTTGTTTTAATAAGATTTATAATGTCTAAATCTACAGGTTTTTTAAATCATTCGAATTTTATCAAAATCTAATATTATTTTCATGTGTCAAATACTTTAGAATTATTTAAGTTATGTAAATGTAATTCGTAGTTTGGTGTAACAAGAAATCATATTTTATATCCCAATGATAATAAACTTACCATTTTATACAGGGTGTCCACAAATTTAAACTAATCAAATAAGAACTTTAAGTGGCTATAACTTGATTAATTTAAATACAACCCCATATTTTTTAGCTAACCAGGAAATGCAATTTTTAATTACCTATCGAATGGTATTAGGATGTTGATAACTAAGTTTTTGCCCTTTTACAAAATACACCAAATAATGGTTCTGTGCACCATTTGGTGTTTTTTTTAAATTAAAAGGTTAAATAACATATCAACAATAACATAAAACAAAGGCAAATTATTTA
>NW_026018814.1:5343843-5487976 GCF_020466585.1 Dendroctonus ponderosae
CTTACGTATTGTTCTAATTTTTCTCCGTCCATCTTCCATGCATTCAGAACCCAGTTCGATTCCTTGTTGAATAACAGCTTCCCCAGGAACCACATCTAAAAATGGAAATACGAGATCGCTACTTAGAAAAAATATCTGGGAAAATACTGGTATATATACTCGTCTGAATCGTCATTATAATTATGCAATATACATATTTCATAAAATGTAACTATACGTATGATCTGTCGACCTAATTTAAAACACGATAAACAAATTTAGGATGCTTCTCATAAAATTTAAATTAAACAGTTTACCTACTCTATAGCATTATGGCTCACTTTCTCATCTTACCCAAAGGATATAATATGAACATACCATCATGAATCGAAGAGACACTGTTTGATTTTCCGGGTATTGGATGGTAAATACCATTGATGGGATGTGCGGTATTCTAAAATAATAATAGTTACCCCAAATTAATCATTTATATAAAAAAATATTCTCATTTTTATTCAACTAAGGTCTAGAACTGAGTAAATTCGGAGAAGTATTTTAGTAGGTTAGAAAATATTCTATTTGTAATTCTTGCTAAAAAATTGCGTATTTTGCAAGAGTGCAAAAACGTCGGTTACACGCTGTCGGTATTTAAGTCATTATTTTAATTTTTTTAACACATGTTCATTACTTTAGGATAACTCTTTCACCGTAATATAAATCAGGCCAATTTCTACTCGCATTATCAAACTACGATTGATATAATGTCAACAATCAAATGAAAAACAACTTGTTTGAGCGTTTTTTGATCTAATGTGCCAAAATAAATTTAAGTTTAAAAAATTGTACCATTTTATTGTAGTTTTCAAATGCATTTTGATACAGATCTGAATCATTTGTTACTTTCAGTAACACCATATAATTTTTACCCAATTTATTTTCAATATTTACTATTTACCAGGCTTTCGTCTTTGTGTAATTATTGTTACACTTTTGCAAGTTTGCCTGTCCATAATACTGTTCGATATTATTAGTCAAGTTGTCAGTTTAACAAAATCTTTCAAAATAAAATATGGTTAAGTAATTAAAACAAAGGCAACTGATTAGTTTTAAAAAATAAAGGAAAAACTACATTTACAATAGAAACTAACCTTTGCAATTTGAAGCAGGACTATGGAATGCTTGATGTTATCCAGCATTACCTGTAAAAATATATTCTCACAATATAAATATATAATATCGTCATTGCTAATGAATTATAGCATTTTAGGATTTTTGTAAGCTTTTATCTTATTATTTTCAAAACCTTTTTCCGGGGGTACGCCTCCGGAGTACAATCGCATCAACCGTATCATCATCGTACAAACGTATCAAAAGATCCCTCAAAGATCGGAAAAAAATCCCGTTTATTTAGAATTATCGGACACAAAAAAGTTTTCAATTGTATGTCAATTATGGTTCGTGAAATAAAACAGAGTAATTGGGTTGGTAAAAAGATAATTTATAAAACTTACATTTGCATGCTCCAAGATTGTCTCGCATTTCGTCTTTTCATCAAGGTCGGTGAATGAAATTATTCTCTCTTCCAATTGCTGGAAAAAATAAATATAATTGGTGTTGAGTTTATTGGCGAACGCGATAATTGCTGAAAGCCGAGGTGCTTGGATTAATCGTTCAATCTATTAATCTTTCCACAAAATACACAAAACTAAAACTTATATTTATTGCGAAACTAAGTATATTGCTAACCTTAGTTTGTTCAATCATAAGTTGTAGATATGCATCAGCTTCCGAAACTTTATTATCCAGATCCTTAATTGTAGGCGACACATGAAATGAATCCCACTTTGTCTGAAAAAAAAACATTACCATTTAATTACTTTTTTTGACCTATTAAAATCTATCAACTTAAAAATAAAAATTCTGAAAATTAGAATATCCACCTATAAATGATTTTTGTTTGAAAATGTTTTGATATGTGAGGAGACTAAAATGTTATATTCATTTAGTTTTATATATTTTTTCATTTAGTTTTATGAATTAGCGGTGCAAAAACTATATTGCCATGATATGTTTATATATATCTCAACGGCAAGTAGCAGAAACAATGATAAATATACAAACTTGTGTCTTAAACAGTGAAATTAAGGACACCTACTCGACTGGCATGTCTAATAATCGTGTCTTCCAACGCTTGCACCCATTTATGCCGTTCTTCGGCATCCCTTGCTTGAAAATGAAATGTTTTGTGATCGACTGTAATGGTGAAAGTGCTGTCATCTTCATCATCGATTCCTATTATAGCACCTTTTAATCGAACACATCCCCTTCGAACTCCTCGCATCATTTTTTCTTTTGACTGAAACAAAAATATTCATATAAAAAACGGTGACTTCTTTACGCTGTAACATAAATGTAGTTGCTAGCTCCACTTCAGCTCGATTTCTCTTGTAATTCAGATATACTTTTGGGACTGTTTCTGCAAAACATTGGATATGGCTAACTAAATTTTAATATTCATTCAAGGACTACCATTAATCTCGCATGTTATCTTGCGAGGAATCAGTGATTGGTGAATAATGGAATGATGAATAATTTGGAAGACATTAAAAGCTCAGCTCAATACTGAGATAAATGAATAAACTGAAACAAACATTAAAAAAACAATTAGAAGTAATGTTTGCCAAACAAGGAAATATTTAAAGACTAAACTGGAACCATTTCTAGATTATTAATTTACGTCTAATACAAGTAAAATATACAATATCCACCAGATTAATATTCAAGTCTAAAAGGGCTGCACCTTACCACTACCTAGTGATCAATTACAACCAACTCCATGAATTCAACTCTCCCACCCCGAACATACGAAAGTTTAATTTTTCAAAATAAAAGCGCAGTTTTGTAATGTGCGTTAATATTAATAATTTATATGCTTCATTTGCATTATAGAAAAATGTACAGGAGTATATATATATATATATAAATACTATACTTTCCTAATAAAAGCTCTCTTAGAGGATGGTTTCGTGTTAGTTGTGCAGCTTAGCTTGATCACTAATATAGTTTATCGAAATATTATACTACTTTCGTAATAAGCATATTAAATAATTTATTTCTAAGTGCAGATAGTGATACATTTATAAAAATGGCCAACATAACATTAACAGTAGCTCACTACATTAACGACCACATCCAAAGAATAGGAGGCTAGTTTTTGGTCCAACGTAATGAATTTTTATTAAATAACAATTATTAATCTGCCATTTTTCGAATGGATTTTCCTATAAATTGATAATTTACAATGAGTAAATATTGTACATTGCAATTTGTTTACACACAAGTCTTGGCAGCCCTGTAAATTACACTGAGCGAATGTAACTGCAATGGAATTAAGTTTAGCTAGTCAAATTTATTTTTAAGCAATCATCAGTGAAGATTTAAATAGCTAAAGCTATTATCGTTTTAATCACTTTATCCACGGAACTTGAATGAAGGTAAACTTAGTCCGGAAATATGCTTTTATACAAAATCTTATGATATCTTTGATATGATGACATGACATCATACAATGATGTGTGATTCTAAAATATTCTAATCAATGAAAAGTTCCCAGATTCTAAAAAATATACATTTTATACATTTTTTGTTTGGCGCATTTATACTTTAGATCCAAGAGTAGCCGATTTATTTCTAATGGAGAATCCATGGCCAACAGTAAGAATCGTTCTATTGTATTCTGTTCTATACATTACATACATACATTAAACCCTTATATTTATCCAGGTAGAAATGTTTAGTAACTGCGTCGATTGATCGTCTGCGATTCTAATAACATCTCAACTTTGCATTTGAGGTTGCAAAAACATCGTTTTATTTGAAATTAGCATATCATTTTGTACACATTTCCGAGATCGCTATTCTTTTTTCCAATTTCAATTATTTTAATGCATCCGAAATTAAAAACGTGTTTAAATTGTATGTTAAAGAACTTATTCATTAGCAGACAGCAAGTCGAATGGGTGATTGCTTGTAACCTTATAAATTACCCTTTATTTACGCCTATATTGTTCATGACATTACATTTTCACAATTATACAAAACGCAAGTACTCAGTAATTTAAAATATCCACTTGTCTGTAACCTGCAAAATTATATATATCTCAATTAATTTCATTATCATACTATTCATACTAGAGTGCTACGTTACGTCCTATGTGTAATTTTTTAATTACTGTTAATTAACTTATTTCAATAGTCGATTTGACAGAATACATATTCACATTAGAAAAAAACACTCGCTCATCTGAATAATCAGGAATCGAATTAGTGCAATTATTATTCAAATCCACACTTTTTTCTGCATAAATTTGAACTTTTTAAACTCTCAGATTCTACTTTATTTACTTAGTTAATTTGACGATATATTCATTGTACAAGGGGTTTACAGCCATTAATTCTAAACGATATAACTCACAACGTATTCTTTTTGTAAAAAGATTTACGTTTGGATTTGTTTCCATATATAATCTAGATTATTGCTTCAGCTGTAGAATAATTTTCTCTTTATCCCTTCTAAAAAGCAATGAGCCGTAAAAATGTACGATACAACCTTATCGGAATTTTTCATGTATGAACATTGTACCTATCAAGCATAAACAATTTAAATAGCTAAAATAGCTGCTGGTGACATGTACGAAAAACTCCTTACAAAACTTCGACGTTTATAAAACTACATGCGTACATTATGGGCTTAGTTACAAGTTTTTCGAAGGTAAACGCGTAATGAGAATTAAACAAGCATGTTAAATAGATCATTCCTGCTCACTATGAAGAGAAGAGTATAAGAAGATATAAAACTAATAAATTAAGTACATATAACGTAAAAAAAACTCGGCAAATATTTAGTTGACTAAGAATTATTTGATTGAAGTTCAGATACAACTCATAGGTAACAAATAATGGATGCGAATAATAAATTAATTCAGACCTTGCGTTAATTTTGGGCCACTCTTTCGATGTCAACTTTTGTAGTTAATGGTGAAAAAATTATAGTTGTTTCAGTTAATTGAGAAAAAAATATATTTACCTACTGTTTAAGGAATTTAACATTCATCAGTTTTGTGCTTATGAAAATCAAGATCTATCATTTGGAACAGAAGGCAGCAAAATTTACATAATAGTGAAAACGGAAAACTCGAATTTGTACTCAAATAAAGTGTTTTTTGTTTATCTAAAGCAAACATCTCAAAAAATACTTTGATTAATAACGACTATTGCCCAAACCCAAACTAAAATATTTTACAACCATCGATTTTTCATCCACCATTCGAAACCATGATATTTCTATCATTAATGTTATTTTTGATTTGCTGACTTCTCAGGCGAATCATTATCGAATGTTTAAGAGACATTCTGTATATGAAAAAACATCCATATTGCACTCGTTTGTCCGACGTCATCAATTAAAAATGTATCCATCGCTTTGGTACATGCTCGACATAGTGAACAACCATATAAACTAAGTACGTTTACGAAACATTATTCATCCATTAAATAAAAATGAGAAGGCGTTTAACTCATGTTTGAGGCAAATTATCCGTGCTGTTATGCTGCAAATATGCTGCACTCGGTGAATATCATGCTCGGAAGGTTTAACAAAGTGGTTTAGAACCAATAACAAATAAAAAAAATCCAAAACTTTCTAGTTTTCAATTCCCGTATTTAATAAACAATAATTTTCCATTCAGTCCCATATCATTGAATCACATTAACCGTCGTTATTCAGTCGAATAAAATGCAACATTTACATAACACTCAGCTGCGCCTGAGTATTAGTTTTTCTAAGTATGATTTTTTTCTCGTGGATTGAAAGCATGTTAATCACCTTAAATAAATAATTAATTACATAAGCTATTATAATTGGCAAAAGTGAATTTTTCCTAGACTTGCACTGTTTTCATTACAGCTAAGATACAAAAAAGCACTCCCAGTTCGAATAAAATGCGGTATTTTATCTTCAAATAGTCAATAATGTCAGACGAAATAAGTGTTTTTGATTTAGGTAATTGATTTATGCACAATGAATTACCTTGAAGGTGTTTATCTCTCTCACAGTCAAAAAACAAATAACTAACTTTTTCCGCCGAGATATATTTTAACAAAATTAGTAAAAGTAAAAGTATATAGAGACCAATTTTAATTCCCAAAATTTATTTTTTTGTTGCGTACGCCAAAAGTTAATGCGTTTAAAATAAGCAATATCTAGAAATTTTCAATGTTAACCGTAACTGGACTGTTGGTGACAAATTGACAATGAAGATATAAATTGCATTTCAGAAAAACTTAAATTTACTAGCTTACCAATAGGATGCAATACAGATATCCAGTTTGTTAAATGACTGCAAAGTCGGGGTTAAACAACAATCAATTGAAAAAATTCAATTGAAATCGTTGCAAATTTATTTGTTTCTGTTTTTTTGTTTTGTTTAGAATAAGTAGGTACTATAAAGAAATTATTTCAATTTTTGTTGGCTTCAGTGCAAATGGCAACTTGACTAGTTAATTAAATGTATGTACCTTGTAACTTGTAAAAGTACTACCTATGTCTGAGATAAGACAAAAAAAGACCTATAACTACATATGTTAACAATGTTCTTGGCTAATATTTAAAGCCACAAACCTGTTTACACTTTAAATTGGGGTTATCTGGCTTGGACTTTAATATTTATTTTGTGATTTTTCTTTTGTTGGTTTGGTGCATTTTCGGTGCATCATTAAGTTACCACAAACTATACATTCATGTGAAGTGAATATTGTACGGAAACAGTATCACCCATGCAAATAAAATCGTGTAGAAACAGCCCCATTTGTGAGACTTCTTCATTTGTAGGTTACGGAAGTCAGAGAGCAACAATTGCACTTACCGTATAATAGGAGAGTAATCCAGAGTTGTCGTCTAGCACGAACCACCGGTATTGCCATCCTTTCATAACATTGGTCCATTTACTTAGAGAACCTTCCATTACTGCCATGTTACATTAAAATTATTATAAATTAGCAAGTGCCTCGCATAACATACTCAAAATAGTTTGTGTTTGCTAAATAAACGTCAGCCAAATGTCAACAGTCAACACCGCCATTATAAATTTGTCACATTGATCCAATCAAGCTTTAGAGGATTCATTTATTACCCCCAACAAGATCACATCTTTTTTCTCAGCTACGGCCCATGATGAGGAAAAGAGACAGCTAGATGCCTAGTTCGAATTGGCTTATGAGAATCGTCTGACGGTGTATTGTTGGTTGACGGTCGGCTTATATAAGGTCTATTTCAAAAGTGCACCGTTTTTTTTTAATCTAAGTTTTCAAAATTATTGAAAAAAGTTGTAATTTGGTAGTGACGGTGATATTAATTAGTAAACCATGTCCTTTGATACTTCGGACAGCATTATATTTTGCTGCGAAATGATTGCGTTATTAATAAAAAAATAAACGGGAAGCAGGGACAAAAGTAAAATCAAACATAAGAGGCAAAGAAGAAACACAATATTGTTTAGCAAAAATGTGGAAAAATTATTTACAGTGAACACCCAAAGAAAGGAAAACTTAGAAATTAATCTTGAGTATCTTAGAGAATCGCATTCACAACTTATAAGTTCACATTTCTCTAAATGCTATAAAGCTCTACATTTACTTGTTACCTTTCATTCGTGATTGCAGCCTCAAGTATTTGATTAAGTTTAAGTAAATTATAGTCTATCAATCCTGTGCCTAAATGATAAAGTTAACTACTTGCAAAGGTTTCGGTTTTTGCAAATATCTCAGAATCAAGCGAGCGAAACTGCAAATAATTTTTTTTTGTTGTCCCTAAAGATTCATCTACACCTCGTTCCGAATGGTGATGTTAACTCTTAATAACCCTGTTGTGTGTAATAATGAGATCCGTTTTTTCAAAAGTTCATACGCGAACTATTTCGTGTTATAACATAACATAACATAACATATATTATAATGAAAGTGATTTTATTTATTAAATTATTAACATCGAAAAAGTTGTGGATTTGAAACAACATTACCTATACCTGCCGAATGATGCTAAAATAGCTGCGGATATTTAGAGAATACTTACAGCAAATTTAGTTTTCATTCTTATCGTTAATTTTAATTCTTACTTGCGAAAACAAGATATCATGGCAAAATTAATTTGCACTCAATCTCGAAAAATTGACATTCTCGTCTTTTTGGTAAGTTTATAGCCAATTTGGATGGACTCTCAACTTGATTGTAGCAACAGTTATTTGAGACAAAGAGCTAAAAAACGTTGAACCATCTGAAGGAATTTCAGTTTTTTTACTTTGATTTGCTCTTTTAGGAAAATCAGAGGAATAAAATGCTAATTTTAGCATTGAATTTTTAGCAGTATGCACCGCCATTAGTAACGAAAAATATTATATGAAATATTAAAGCATTTTGTTCCAAATCAATTAAAAAGGTGACTGCGGGAGCAAAATATATTACATATAGATACTGATAGCAAGCATGTGCAATCACGATTAGATCCGATGAAAGATATGCTATGTTCCAAGATCTCCTGGATGTACCTCTGAGAATGATGATCTCTCTTGAATTATTACCAGATTCGTTCAGACCTCCAAATAAATTCCCCCCCAAAACCCCAGTATTGAGCCAACACGGAAAGCCAGTTGTTAAACCATGCATGCTCTATTGTATCTTCCTCCTGATTCTCTTCAGATTAATACTTGGGTATCGGAATATTTTAATCCCACTGTGACCTTCCTTGGGCACTTGACCAAAAAATCCTAACTTGCTTGTGGGGTATGGTTAAGAAAGGATCTTTTGCGACGCATTTGCATGCAACATATTTCATTTAATCCGAATTTATCAAGCTTCTTACTGTTTTGGAGAAAATTGCAACATTTCGGGCACTTTGAATTCTTTTTTTATTTTATCTCATTTCCGGTAAAAACCCGATTTTTTTTAAACTCACAGTTTTATAAAACGCTGGTCCATTTGGTTTGAGGAGCAAAAGGTCCTGCAAAAAGTAGTAAGGCGTTGAACTTCCGAGTAATGGCTGGTAAAAGCCCAATTATTTAAATAAACTAATTCAAAACACATGCATTAGCCAATCAAAATTAGATACGTATAAATACATAAAAGGGATGTTTATTGATTTTGTTCAAAATTCGATTATAAGTTCGGATTTCTACTAGTAAACCGCTGCGGTGCTTTTAATGGATTTGGGTCTGTGTCGAATTTATAGCTAGGCGATTTGCAACACGTGAAATTTTTTTAAATTTACTAAAAAAATGCGCAATTTTCGTAATTTGTTAGACCTAGTCTATTAACCCAATAATGCAAAATATCAGTTTTCAAATTTCATATTTCATAATTAAATACGTTTGTTGTATAAAGAAAGTTCATGCACAAGCCATACAGGAAAACGTTTTTATTTACATAAAGATTTATTTATAAAAGTAATACATTCTATATACATGTTACATAATCATAAATGTACCAATAGAGCTCAATAAGCACATTTTGAATACATTTTTTAAAGGCAACTGTTATGGAAAAATAACAAAATCAACTTTTCAAACTGCACTGATATATTATTATATTAATCAACCACATCTAGAAGATGAATGAAATGAGGCAAAGTTTTTTATAAATAAATTATATTTGACTACTCACTTCTCAGTTGCCCTTCTAATAACGAAATCATAAAATTATTGAAATATGTTATTAAATTGAGCTTTCAAGTATATTGAAATAGAGGCAATTCTGCAAAGCAAAAATCTAAATTTTTCTAAACATTATTTTACTACTTACAGTTACTTTAAATTTTCTTTTGAAATAAGATTTTCGACTCTGCAGACAGTAACTGATGAATACAGTATATTCTGCTCAAGACCTAAAAATAAACAAAACGGTATTTGCTACTCATTAACAATGGCAATTAGACCACTTTGTTTAGTTTGCCATAGGTCTGGGGTTAAATATGGAATTACATAGCTGATTGTTCACCACTCACTAATATTCTATCAAGCATCTTATTATCTATCAATAGAAAAGTATAAAAAACAATATACAGGCAGTGTTTTGTACAATAATTTATTAATTCGAAACATCATATGAAAAATACAGAATTTTTATAGTTCTAATGAGCCTTTTGATTCGCCGTAGTTTCCGAACTTTTCGCAGCTTGACCATTACTCAGATCATCCGAAGAGTTTGCTTCAGCAGCTTCAACAAAAGCTGAAGATAGTTCGCCGCTCAATTTACTGACGTTGTTTGTGGTTAAGTCGTACATAAAAATTTCTTTTTCTTGTTCTGGTCCTTTAGAGCTGAAAAAAAAATGAAATCTTAATATACGCCGGTGCCAAATACATAAATTAACATATTGTTTCAATTGCATCTCAACTTTGCAACCTTCAATCTACTAACATTTTTAGTTAATATCGCGCCTTCAATTGGAATTGAGAAAAACTACAGGAAGTTTATCTGAGAATGACTTTCCGCTAAACACAGCTTTTTAATATCTGCAGCCTAATTTTTCCCAATTTTTTACACTAATCGGAAAATATTTTAGAGCTGGGTTTTCGTACCTGGATTGAAAATTTTCTAAGAGAACTGCAGCTAATTAAAATCATGAAACTCAATTTCTATTTTTATATGATGATGAAAAATATCACCATCGAGCTATTTTCAATCAAACTTGTCGCCAATTCTAAAGATTTAATTACTGTGAACATTAATGTGTTTTCACATTTTCTCAAAAATAATGATACCTAAAACTATTCGATAACAGTTTAACAACAAAAATAATTTTACTTTGATTAAAAATGATCACCAACTAAGTAAATTACAATACCAAGAAGTTGTTTAGAATTCCACAGTCAAATATCAAATTGCGGTTGCTGCATATTTTTCCATAGTTATAATGGTATAAGAATTCGCATCTGAAGAAACTTTTTTCAGAGACTATAATTTCAACTTGTAATCTGCTATTAAATAAATGGTTTGAATTTTTTCATTAGTTATTACAAATTATTATATTGAAACTGATTATTGCAAATTGCCTTTAAGACCATTATTACGACTGAATAAAACCAAACGCATGAGAATATTTATATCTTGTCTGGATTTGTAATGGATTTCAAAAATGTATGCTATGTAGCAAAATAATCGAAATATTTTTAATTAGATCTTGTTGCAAAAACTCGATGTAGTAAAACAGAAAACGTAATATTGTGTGCTCAAAATTAATGAAACGCCGTTTTTTAGTTGTGTAAGTTTCTGTGCAATCGAATTATTCAGTATTCGCTGACACTTTCTAAAATCAAGCAATACATTAAGTTCAGTTAAATTATCAGCTATTTAACAGAATATAGACCTAAATATATCAATAAAATGGAATTTTATTTATTTTTTTACTCGCCTTATGCGATATAGTCCATTTCATGCTTCAATTTTGTCAAAGTTTAATGTACTTATTTACAGACAAATCTTTTAATAAAATAGTTGAAGACAGCAATACTGTGTATTTCCAGCAATTACGAACATTACAACAATTCTAGGGAGTGTTCGATATCTAAATAGACAAATTGCGTTGTTTCATTTGATTAATTTATTATTTTAAAAAGCTAGTTAGGTAGTATCAGAAAAAACATTAAAATGCATTTTATATTTTACGTTATTCTAAAAGGTCTATGCCAGATACCATTAAAATTACAATACAAGCAACAAAGAAATGGTTTATAAACATATTTTAATTACACTAATTTCTGGAAAAATTATTCTCAAGCCTGTAAATTAATAATTTAAAAAAATAAAAAACCCATAAACTTTGAAACTACTTATTTGATGGCATTACAGAAAAGTTTAAAACCTGAAAGTTGGGAATTATTTGTTGCAAAAAAATTTCATAAAAACAAACTGAATACCATTTATAGCTAAACAAACTTGTTTGGTTTTTAAACGATTCAATTGTAAAATATGATGCTATTTTCACATGAACGTGAAGATTTGGTTTGGGATGTTGAAATCATTAATTTTCAAGTGTTTTGGTGACAAAGTACCAAATGAACCATTCAAGTTATATAAGTTATTATTGAAGTATATATTATAAACTACTTCAGTTAGAGGCCTTAAGGTAAATTTTGTATTTGAAATGGAACATTTCAACACAACAAATAATTTAAGCGTTTAAATTGTCTTCTATTTTCGTAAAACAACTCATAAAAAATGTATAGAGATGCAAAAGATGCAAAAAATAATAAATAATTTGCTACTTACGGCCAATGTATCAGTTTAGCAAAAAGGTAAGACAAAATTGAAATTAATTGATGCAACAACAGATCAAAACCGAATCTGGTTTCAATGTACCCACATCTGTACCTTCACGACAATTACTTGCTACTGAGAAAATCGTTATTTAATTTTAACAGGTGCAATTGGCATTCAAATTGTAACGTCCAATATTAACAAATTATTTACCATTGCAGTTTGTGGTTGAGGACTTTCGCTTTCAGACACTTTTTTATGAGGCAAGATTTGTAAAAGTCTGGCTATTAAATGATGACAAATTGGTTGCTACTTGGACTTATAGAAGTAAATCATACTCATGCATTGAACTTGATATCGATGTTGCAGAAACAACTGAGTTTTTTAAATAAATTATTAAATAAAACTGTTGAACGTGATAAGTGAAAGTTAGTTAAGTTGAAGTAGCTAGCATTAAAAATATGAACCAAGCCAGCCTACCAATTGGTAGTTGAAATGAATAATGAAAATCGTAAATAATTTGTAAAATTTAAGTCTTTATTTCAAATCGAATAACACAATAAAAAATCAACAATCTCAACATAACCAACACATCATCATGGGCACTTTGGAACCTGCCAGTAAGTAGTTCCTCAAGCTTAGTGCTTGCTGCTTTTCTTGTGTCCCCAGTGCTTATGGTGATCATGACCTCCCTTCTTGCCATGATCATGGTGATGATGGTGATGATGCTCGTGTCCTCCATGTCCTTTGTGTCCACCGTCTTCATGATGGTGTCCTCCGTGATGATGATGCTTCTTATGTCCGTGATGATCATGATGGTGGCCTCCCTTATGATGGTGTCCCTTGTGGTGACCTCCCTTTTTGTATCCATGTTCATGGTGGAACCCTCCATGTTTCTCATGATGACCGCCATCATGATCTTCGTCGAAGAAGTGTTTTTCTTTCTTGAATTCGTCAAGATGATGTTGATCGTGACCTCCATCGGTATGGTGGCCCTTTTTGTAATGTCCCTTTTCACCGAAGTGATGTCCTTTCTCTCCCTTTTCGCCGTGATGGTGATGACCATGGTATCCTTCGTCATGATGATGGTGCTTCTTGTGTCCGCCATGCTCTCCATAATGATGGTGATGGTCCCCTTTGTCATGATGCCCTTTGTCGCCCTTTTCATGATGATGATGACCACCGTGATCGTGGTGGCCTTTGCCTCCATGGTGATGGTGGTGATGAGCATGGTGATGATGACCACCACCCTTGCCCCATTCAGAACCGCCACCATGATCGTGCTTGGAAGCTGCAACTTCTAAGTCGGCGACTTGGGCAACTTTAGCTACTTTGGCAACTTCACCAACTTTAGCTGCTTCAGCTTCGCGTCTCTGCCTTGATATTTCCCTGGCTTGCGAGAACGAAACTGCACAAAGAGCCACAAGGGCCAACACACACAGCCCTTTAAGGGAAGTCATATTGATTGTTGTACAGTGAGTACAACGAGTCGATACTGATTTGCTTGAAAGCGGTAGTGGCTTTTATATGAATCTCGATTACACTCTTAGTTTATGGTCATGGCGAAAGAAGCATTTGATCTGCAACATTTATTAACAAACTTTTGGGTATTGCATCTTGTGGTCGATCATTCTGACTAAGCTTCTGAAATGTGTAATTATGACGGCTATTTTTAATTTTTAGCAATCTTTGCCATAAAATAGTTCCAAGATTTTCAACATTTCTACATAGCATTTGTCGTAATAACAATTGAAATTCTTCAAATAAAGAACTGATAAATAAAATAAAAGTTTCGATTCTGATTAGAAAAAATGCAGAAGTATATATGCAATTGTTTTTCATTCTCGTTCTTATTTTTGTACTTCTTTAGTAGGAAGGTCTGTTTTAATAACATTGATATCTAATAAAATTATTTTATGCCATTTATGTCTTAATATTTTAAAGTATAAATATAAAAAAAATATAAATTGTCGGTCGACCATTAAATTTGATCGAAAGGCGATTAATAACTTTGTAAAGTTCCACACAACTGGGACCAAAAAATTCAATAACAATTGCATGGAAAGTGAAAAAACTGCGCTTGAAAAATATATAATTAAAAAGTTCAAATGAGCTTCTAGAATGAATTAATGGATATCTCCTACAAATATATCCGTTAATGGATAACTGGACAGTGACCAATTGTCGATCTAGTGCAAATAAATAATGTTGCATCATCTTTTTACGATAACATTGTATCAGCTTTAAGATACTAAAAATGTAGAAATTCAAAACTTGCAGTTGTAAGTTATATTATCTTTTTCTTACTTTATATGTTTTCAAATTTGATATGAGAAGATAATGTGTAGATAGATGCAGCTGTAGTGATTATTCGACGAAAACGTTCGTTTGAACGAAATCGTTTTCACTTTTTTGCTACATCCGATAATCAAATTAATAAAAAATATGAATTTTTTACGCATTTTAGAATTTTCAAAAGCATCGATATAAAATGCAATTCAAAATTATGTTTTATTCATCTAACTATTTGGAAATACATGATTATTAATGCTAAACCCGGTACACATGTCATTTATTTATTGATTATTTATCTGTTACTGTTATATGTCAATTTTTATTGTATTTTAATATTTTTATACGCATTGTATAATTCGCCTTGGATTTTTTCCGTTTAATAAATTTGAATTTAAATTAAACTAAAATGGGACTATACAAGACTGCATTGTTTATCGGATGACAACAATCATATAAAATCGTCAAACATTAAAAAAAAATTAATTTTTGGTTTGCATGGTTAATTTCAGACAATTTTTAATTGCAATAAAATACGAATAATGAATTTGACAATTTTTATATTCGGAAATGGCATGTAAGTGTTAGTCTTAACTTTCATTGAATGCTAATTCCGATCTTTTTATCATTTAAAAATTATTTTTATCAATTTAAAAAAAAATCTAATCTTCTTTTGCGAGAAAGCAGTATTTCATAGATTAATGTAACCTTTGTTGTAAATTTTCGAAGTTCTGCTTTTCAGATATTAATTTCCAAGTTTTCAGTCTACGAAATAAAAATGCAGATGAAGATTTTGTGGTGAAACCAACATTTTCTGAACTTGGTAAAATTAAATAAACGCCTTTATTACTTTTTCCAATAGTATAGTTGCGTACAATGTTAACGTGTAAAATTGCATATATGAACAAACAATTTGAGCTACTAGAAGAAATTGCATTTATATTTATTAAAAAAATAGCAGATGTTTTAATCGGACTGCATTTAACAAGCAGTGAGCGGTTCACTAAAATTTTGAACTATACAAATTATTAAACTGGTTATGAAATGATTGAAAAAAGTATTTCGTAAAGTCGCCTTTTTTGTTCCTTCGCCCGGTAACGTCTAACTTGTGATTTAGTAAGTTTTTTGTGGCATTGGCGCATAGATGAATAGTACTTTTCTGCGAAAAAGTGCATAAAACATACCGTTAAATGTAATTAAATAATAAGCAGCACGGATTGTTAATACTTTTTATTGTATGCAGACTGCGGCGGCGGTGATGGGACTGTATGGAACTTGTCATGAAGAAATCAGAAAATTTATCTGGTCCCATTACGTTTCAAGAGACACACGTAATATTTTAATTTGCAGTAACCAAATGAAAAGACTCAATTTTTTTATAGTGTAAATGGTCTCGTTAACTAATTTTCTAGCTTTTAACTGGAAAAGCAATATGCTGAGTTTTAAGTAGATTGACCCAAAGTATACATAACAATTTTATAAAACGCACGATTAATTTTAATAAATATAACTTTCAAGGAAGTGAATAAACAAGACTTATACATATATATTGATGAGCAAAGAAATGCGCCAAGATAGCAAAAAAGTCAGACATTTACTACTAACACGAATAACACGCAATAAATTAACAATAATTAAAATATGAGGATAACTACTACGCATTTGAAAGAAATGTGCCGAATTAATTACATTTTTGCTGTACGAGAAACTTTGCTTGAATATATGATCATTTTGTGAGGGATGTTTTAAGTACTCATTTTGTAAAAGATCGCATAGCTATTGACAAATTTAAATAAAAACAAATTTATTACGTAAATAAGAAACATAAGAAACACTGTTTATGATTGTAAAATTGTAAAAGTATTCTGTCCAATAAAAATATATTTGTTATAGGTAGTGAACGGAAATTGAATATGGAGCTCACTGCTTCTATCTTTTAGAGGTAAGGGCTTCAAGTTAAAACTAAGCTAGATAGAAACACCTGCCCCTGCTCACATATTAAAACCGTAAATTTAGATAAATCATAAAATAATTAGTGCCTATGCAAATAAAAAAAATGTTTGAAGCTATTAAACCAAAAATGCAAATTAGTTACCAAATAATGGATTCGTTATCGTACTTGTACTAACGATTTAGAAATATGAGGCGTATTCTATAGACAAAAATGTGCTTCCTATTTTCTGAGCAAACTGCGCAATTTGTTAAAGTTATATTGAAGATTAATGACCAAGGTTTACAAATGTACCGCCTATCACTTACATTTTACATAAACGATTTTTTCTAAAAGCGCTGAAACACGTAACTTTTTGAAATTATTGATCACCTTTTTTTGATAGCATTCTTCACTCCTTTACGGTTCCTTCATGCATAGTTTTGTAGTGTAGTAGTAAAAGTGGCTTTTTAAGTAATTTTTTTTTGCATTTGTAACGAGAAACGTTTCGTCGCTCAAACTTCAATTGATGTAAAACATTTAAAATTTCACTTCATGCATTAAAACAAGTTTTTTCTTCTACCGGGGTAAAATTGAAGCTTTTTGCTGAAGTCATAGTACATATATAGTAGTTGAAGTATAAACGCAAGAACTAATACAAATAAATGACAAATGAAATAAAATAAGGTAATTTAACAGCGTTTTAAACTGTTGCTATTTATCATTTCAAATTTAAATTTAGAAACTCTGTGTTACTGCAAGAATATACATTTTTAGGAAATTTAAGATCAAGTTTGTGAAACTCATATTTTCTAAGTTCTGATTAAAATGTACGATTTAGTATTTTCCAAATCCTGAAAATTATTGAAAGAACTCAAACTAAAACTATTCGAAATAGATTATCATTATATTTTTGCATTTAATAGTTAACATTAGTTACGTTAACTATATCACAGCTAATTTATTTAGTTGCTAAATAAAAATAAGGTTGGATTAAGCTTATCGGAAATGCTAATCGTTAAGCCGTAATATATTAATGGATACTAATCAAATAATGGCGAAGGAAAGAAAACATCAAGTCTTTTAAAAACATTAAAAAATTAATTATAGTGGGCGTTTTTTCCTTCGTTTTGGTGATTGAAAATGATAAAATACATACACTAATATGACTAAGGTATTAAGGGAGCGAAAATGAAGTGGTTTATCGCCAAATTCAAGTTAAATATGAAAGTACGATATAATTAAATAATAATCTCAATCTTCTAAAATTGCGATAATGTTACGACAGTAGTAATAACTTACTTTGTCACAAGAAGAATGACGGCCTGTTTCGACACAGCAGTGTTTTTCTCACTATCCAAAAATTTCTTATAATTGTCCTGGGTTGGATTGGCCAGTAGCTCTTTTAGGGGACCGTTTTGGATAAATTGCAGATCGTTGTCTGGACTGGCTTCTCGGGTTTTACGTGATGAAAAATCGTAGCTTATTGGAGCCAGAACTACCACGCTCGAGATTCGTTTGCCTTTGAGTTCGGGAACATCCGGTATAGGAAACTGAGTTCCATTTACTTTTAATGGCAAATATCTGCAATTAAATCAATTAAACTTATTAAACTTTGTTGGTTTTCTTATTTAATAATAAATCAATACTATACAGGTAATGTTCATACTTGTTAAGAGCTTTGAAAATTAGGCAGTACTCTAAGAGGTTTAAAATCTTGAAATCTTGAATTTGAGTAAGGTTATTACCTACTTTCTTTAAACTTCAGCTCTTTTATTTTATTTAACAATTTTGTATCTCTTGAGTATGTTATAATGTTTCATCCATTGGCAAATCCCTTTAAAATTATTTTGTTAAAGCTTCGAAACCCTCAATTGATGGAGGAAGCTACTATAGAAATAACGTTACTAAGGGTTTAAGGTTTACCTTTCAGTTTCTATACCATCCTATATTAAATTTTGTCAAATTTGTTGTCCAGTTGATTCAAGCTTCGAAGCAATTTTCAATTGTATCATTTATTTTTTTTCTAAAATATCTGATAGGCATTGTATTTATTCACTGTAAATTGTTTTCTCTGGCGGTATGCAAATATTAAAGTTGTTTAAATTGATTAATTCGTCTGCCTAATTTAACCTGTATATCATTTTACTCCGTAACCCGTTCTTTTCGTTCTTTTTTTAATTTTTTATTTTAAAGTTTTATCACTTTACTCAACAATCAACCAAAACGTTGATTTGTTGAGATCATCTTGTAAATAAAAGAACATGAGAAAATAAAAAAAAAACTTTTCAAGGCATGAAGTTTATCTTTTTGCTTTTGGTGTTGAAATTAAAAAAATCATGCAATTGGGAGCATGTCAGAAATTTTGAATTGTTCCATTTGGCATCAGGTAGAAACTTTCCCTGAAGTACTCCATTTTTACAAGAACACTGACTAACAAACAGAATAGTTAGGAAACCATTCTTAGTTAGTTAGGGCTCAATTGGCCGTGAACCCGTTATTTTGCTGAACAGTTTACATCAACAGCTGTAAGGTTTGCAACTTTTGATTATTTAGAGGAAATTTCCGGAAGCAAGTGGAAAGCACGGTAGCCATAGTCAAATCAAGAGCGGATCCAAAAGGTAGATCATGTGAGTCATGGCCCTCCATTGTGCTCGGTTTATGTTGATTAACTATAATTTTTCAACTTCATAAACATCAAAATACTGAATTTCTAGTACATGACCTCCCCCCTGACTTGAAAGCTGGATTCGCCGCTGCTCAATGTGTGATTTCGCTTCCAGAATCAAAACTGCTCGAATTTCTTCACTCATGTTGTTACTGAAATTATGACTTTTTTTAGAAGAGTGCCAACATTTCCTTATCGATAATCGACTTTCTAAAAAGGCCATTTATTTCTCTCTGGAATGAACCATTCTGGTACTACAGGAGGTATTTTGCTTCCGTGAAATGAGCAAAACCGGGGCGGAAAACATTAAATGTTGGTCTAATCTTTCACCTAAATGTCTGATATTCAACTTTCGGTTTCTGACTCAAAACTGCCCGAATTTCCTCACACCCGTTATGACGGAATGGAATTTTCAACTCTCTATCCAACTATACCAATGTCATGTCATGACCAACCATGTCATAATCAGCACAAGGGGGTCAAGCCCCTTTGTGCTGAGTATTTGTCGACAAACGATCATTTTTCTAATTTCATAAACAACAAAAGACTGAATTTCTACTACATGACCCTCCCCTCTGTTACTTGAAAGCTTGATCCGGCTCTGAGCCAAATATGTAAAATTATTTACCTATTATAACTATTATCGTTCAAAACTACTGGTTCCACCTGCTTAGCAGCATCACTAATATATGCCTCTTGGACTTTCTGTCCTTTGTCAGTTTCGGGATTGTATTTAACAACTTTCATTTCAACGTTGGTTTCAGCAGGGGCAACTGCAACTTCACTTATCTCCGATTCTTCAGCAGACATTTCTTGGTCTTGTGAAGTTGATGCACTATCTCTTCGCGCAGTCAATGCTGCAACTTGAGGTACTTGTTCACTCCCAGCTGCAGCAATCTGCTGGGCGCCTCCTGTTAAATTGGGTCAATATAACGTTATGGAACATTTTTTAGGATTCAAACCTAAAATTTCTTACCAGCCCCGTAGAAGTTAGCTAATTGATCTGGAGGTAAAGCTGATAGTGGAATGTCACCAACTTTGTCGTAATCCAATATAGAAATATCTGCATTATTTAGAATTCCTGATGAGAGAAGTTGCTGCCTTAAGTCTTCGGGAACTTCATCTGGTAATTGAGCTTCCAAGATTTTTGGATCTTTGGTAGTTGTGGAAGGCTTTTCTGGTTCTTGTGTGGTTGTTGTAGGTTTGACTGTAGTTGTTGAATACGATCTAAAATCAATGCATATGTTGTAATAACTGGTGAAATTTATGTTATGTTAAATTACTATATTAATTATATTATTATCTTTGTTATTCAAAATTTAAGAGCAGTTTAACTCACCTGATGGCACTCTTTTCTGCGGATCGCTGATTCGTATATACCGGGCCTGATGATTGATTTGGTATACCGTTTTGTGAATGTGAAGTTTGTAGATATTGTTGAGGATTCTGCCCAGTTTGACTTTTCACTTGTTTGTGAGCTCTGTTTAGGCCCTCATCGTTTTGCCTCGAAGAAACAGCAAAACTGGCCTGTTGTTGATAATTATGCTCTGAACCTTCAAGAGATGAAGCTTCTGACAACTGCCCGGTGGTAGGATCGACAATCAAATGTTGTTCAAATTTAGGAAGACTTTGGAGAAGTTCTCCGCCTGGAGGCAGCACATCTTGCGCACTTCGCAAGTTATTCAAATGCTCTTGATATTGGGTTTGTTCGTTAGAGCTTTGTTGTGAATGTTGGATTTGATGTTGTTGTACTTGCTGCTGCTGATGTTGTTGGTGTTGCTGTTGTTGCTGCTGTTGTTGCTGATGGTGGACATTTTGATATTGGAGATTATGCTGCTCTGGTCGTGGTTGCTCAACAATTTTAAATTGGCTATTAACTTCTGGGTAGCTTGGTGCTGGACGATTTACGGGTACCGGCTGCTGATGATTAATTCGAGTTTCCGGTCTAAACTGAATATTTTGACCATTGTGCGGAAGTTGTTGCGGCGGCGACTGATGAACAGTTGGCTGAGTTGGCGGCGATTGAATAAATGATTGATGCGGCGAATCATGAGTAGGAAGAGGTTGTGAAAATGTTGGCTGTGAAGGTCTTATATGTTCAAAGGGCGTGTATGGTACTGGTTTGCGCTGACTAGGAGGCAGAACTTCGGAAAACTGATGTTGGTGCTGATATCTTGATGACGGTTGTTGATGAGAAGGAGGAGAAAAGCTTGGTGTCGCTTTTGACTGATACTGTGGAGGTGGAGGATGCGAAATAGAATGGGAGAAATTTGGAAAAGATGATGGTCGAGATGATTGCTGCGAACTTGCTGGCTTTGTGTAAGGAGGATGTTGATAGGGATACTTAGACGGGGGAAAGAATGACGGAGGAGGCCTACTGTTAAATTCTCTGTTAGGAGACCGACTGTTATATTGGTTAGATGATTGCGGATAGTTATTAAATGGTCGATATGGCTGTGGTGCTCGAACTTCGGTTCTGTATTCCTCCGAGCTAGATGGAAAATAGTTTTGAGCTGGCCTTTTAAAGTAAACATCAGAGAAAGATGTTAATTGACGTGCTCGTGGTTGGTCTTCTTGAGGTCTGATTTGAGGTCCGGGATAATCCTCGGGCTTGCTGGACCGTTTGTCATAATCAAAACCCTCTTTGCCAAAAGTGACTTTAACGTTGTTGCCAGGGCTGTGATATACTTCAGAGTCTGGTTTAATTATTGTTCTTAGCGTTGTGCTGGGTTTGGGCGCCTCTGTGACCTCATTAGAGTAAGCCCCATACCCCGATTGAGGAGTGTCTTTCCACTCTTCTTCGGGCTCTGTCTCTTCTGGTACTACAGGAGCAATGGCCGGAATGGGCTTATCGTAAATAACAGAATCTTTTCCGTAGCCGTTTGGATTTTTTTTGTACTTTACATAAAATACTTGAACTTCTTCTTTCTTTTTCTTTTGTGGCGGTGGAGGTGCTTCGGTGGGCGGAGCTGGCAAAGTTATATTCGATTCCTTAATTATGATTTCAATAATCGGCTCCGGCTCTTTAATATACACTGGCTTTTCTACAATCTTTATAAAAGGTTTATGAGGGATGTAGATTGTATCACCATGTCCTCCTCGGTCAACGGGATCGCTCACATGGTTACCACTGGTTAGCTCCTGGCCGGGATCTGCATCAGGGGATAAAGTGTTAGTATCGTATAAAGGATCGCGCTGAGAATAGTGGATCAGAGGTTCCATTTGAACAGCATAAGGAGGTGCAGGAAGAGAATGTGGTCTACCTTTGCGATATGCATGGGGTGGGCCTGGGTAATACTGAGTTTGGGGGTAGTGAGATGGGTGCTGGAGTCCATTGGATATCCTCCTCTCCAAGCGATAACTGTGAGGTCCTGTATAGTATTGGGAGAGGGCGTGATCTAGTTGACGTTTATCTTTTTTCTTTGGGCGATGCTCGTCAGCGGAGTGGACTAGTATTATAAGGCAATATACAGTTATCTGAAATGAAGTGTATATTATTATTATAATAGTAAGTGTTGAGCTATTCTGTAGATAGTTTATGTGAGATTTATGTGTTTTCGTGAGATTTTGCTTACCAGTTTCTGTACAGAACCGAAAATATACCACGTTTGTAATAAATAAAAAATATGAATGTTTGGTATCGGTAGCTAATTTGAGGAGAATTAGTAAAAAGTTAAAGTTATAAGGACATAATTACATATTTGGTTGTAGTTTTTAGTTCTGATCAATTTTTTTATAAGAATTTTTAAAACTTTATCAAAAATAAAGACACTTTTCCAAATTAAATTTGTTGACAAACCCGCCTACACGACTAAAAACCTGGAATTGATGATTACATTTTAAATTTTGGAACATGCAGACCTGATTAGAAAGAACTTAACAACTTGGAGAAAACTAACTTTAAGTTAGAAAGACAGAAAGGGATTATTCTAGTAACGATTTATCAAAGGGTTTACCTTGTGTTCAGGGCTGCTTCAAACATCAAAATGATGACAAAAATTAATATAACGTAGTGGATGAAATTATTGAAATTTAAATAAAACTTTTAACAAAGTCTAATACATGATCTAATGCCGCTTTAACATTCAGGGTGTACATTGATAGGAAATGTGCAGATCTGATTCACGATGTGTACCAAATTAAAGTTTGGTACTTTCTGAGTATATTTCTTCAATGGATTCACGACAAAACACTCTATTTAGTCAAAACCAAAACAATTATTCGAACTTTATCCATGTCTAACATTTCCAAAACTTCTCTTTCTTATGCACTAAAAGCAAATAAAACGCCTTTTCACGTCCTTCCTTTCCATGTTATCCTTCTTATTCTACTAATCGCGACATCTCAGAGACATACTGGGTTGAACATCTTATGTATAAATGCAACCAAAAAGAATTTATTATTATGAATTACAAAAAGCAATAAGTAGATATATTTGACGTCAGAGATGATTATTACTTGTATAAACTTCTTCTTCTAGACTTCTATAAAATTCAAAAAAATACCGTACATAATAAAATAATTTCTACATTTTATAGCTGATTCATTGAAGAAATCGAAAATGAAAATAAGTAGATTTTGACCTAGAATTGAAATGCTAAATGTCACCAGACAGCTCATTTCAAGTTCTGCGATTATTTAAGACACACCCGTGTAATATGATATAAATAACTCTCTTGCACATTTCAGGTCAGTACCGTATATTCTGCTGTACTAAAATCACGAACAATCCATTCTTTTTGAGTTATTTCGCATATTTCCGATACTCAACAAGTGAATTTACCAATAGTGTTGACCGCTTCTCAGTTTTGTCACGCAGAAGAAATTTCCGTACTTTCATTTTCAAAGAACGTTCTTCGACGCTGTGCTTCACCGTTAACCTCTTTTTACATCCGCAGTGAACGATGAGTAAAAAGCAAGAATTATCATTGAATTATGTATTTATTTGCTTATTACTCGTTGACAATAGTTCTTTGTTAATGAACGTCCTTCCTGGTACGCGACTACCGTTACAGGTTGCCCAATTACAATTAGCTCTATAAAATATTTTTGGAAGTATGGAAAGTAGGTATATTATTATTAGAAAAACAAGTGTTGTTTGTTAATTGTGCTAACTATGACTGCCTCATTACAAAACTCATTACAAATAATAATCTTCTTTCTTCATTACATTTCTTTGATCCCTTTAAAATTAATTATATTATACGAAATGTTTAGGATTCTTTGTTGCCTTATCTGGAAAATGTATTGTCTAGTTTTATTTTCAGCTGACCATTATTTTCAGATGCTTTAATATACGATTTTTGGTATCATACGTATATATACGAGTATATAAAATACCGTTAAAATTAAATAATCCATTACAATTTTTGTACGTAAAATTGAGTTTAAAATGTTATTGTCTGTAGGTAAACCTAAAGACTAGTTTCGGATATTTACTTTAGAAATTACAATTTTATAGATATGTGCTCCTTTCATACAACTTTTAGTTCATTTAGCACATTGTGAAATTAAAAAAAGTCTTTAACTCTTTACTCGCTTCTTCTTGCTTCCAATATGCGTTACCCTACAGTTTTATTTGTTTGTGCAGAAAGCTCAAATCGAGCGAAAATACAAAAGAAAAAGCGATTACTTATATCGTTTCGAAATGACCATTTAAATATATTTTCAAAAGTTAACAATTAATAAAAAGTGAGCATCGATGGTGGTTTACAATAACAAGGCAAAATAGACAAAATTTGTGGCCTTGGATACGACCATGAATATATGTAGATGTATTTAAATTTTACTACATTTTTAATTTAAAAAGTATTTTGAAGTAGCGTTAATGGTACAGCATAAAATTTGCTTTGAGGTACAATTTAAACTGAAATAACAATGGCACTGTTATACTCTCTTTAATAATTAACACTAAATCTCAATTAGCGCTCAGTGCAAATTCTTCTGATTAGCATTTTCAATTAGCACCCATTTGTATTAGACTTGTATTATACAAAACCACATCCGCAACGCATGTAAAAGAAATCAATCTTTAGTAGACTGCAGTAGACATATAGGCTACACTATATAATACCAGAATAAGTTTGGTTTCTACAGTGGTCTAGATAACACCCAGTCAGTTAAGGCAATGTGAAATTATTTTCTTATTGGGTTCGAACTATTTCTTTAGCTCTCTAGCAATAAAAACTAATAAAAAGTATAGCATGTTACCACTTAAATTGATACCAATCCATTTCGATGTATTTACACAAGGCCAGAATGTTTTCTTTACAACCTTAATGGTTTCTATTGACACAAAATGTCCGTAATTAAAATTCCTTTACTTACAAGAAATCACTCTGATTGAACAGTATAAAGACGTTAAGCTCCTGGAGCGTTTGTTATTGAAATTTAGTTTTAATTATTTTGTTATACAGTTCCTTTATATGGAATTGGTGAGAGCAATCTTAGTAGTTTGCAACAATACACATCTCCAACGATTATAATGAAGTACATCACAAAACCACTAGAAAAATACTAGTACTAACAATGATAAAAATTGAAAAGGTATTTCTACGAAAACTTTCGCAGAAAGAAGCTAATTTTCTAATGCAACTGATTTACCGTTTAGATGCCCGCTCAACGAGTCAGCATTATTACACGTAATTTGTCTCCAGTAGTTTAACATTTTCCTTGGACATCAAATTAATAGTATGTTCTACAAATTAACCATCTCCAATCTAATTGGTACCAATATAACATTTTGAGAGGTTACATTCAATTAATCACCAGGTGTTGAAAGAGCATCAGCCCAATCTCCAATTCATTGATATTATAAATAAAAAGATTGCCTGTTCGAGAAAATGAAAGCAAACGTTACATAACAAGTTGAAAGATTATAGGTTAAAAAAATCCTTAAATTACGTTCGTCTTTAACACGAGAGTTTGTGCTTTAGATCGATTAGTTCTACATATCTCTTCCGCAATATCCAAGGATGACTATGGCATTAGCTGAGGTTTTCCTTTCACTTCAAAGTAGAAATACATGCATTCTTTAAGTACCTAAATGTGAATACTCAAATTTTGTTATACTTTAAAAATTCAGATACCGTAATACGGCTTTACTTTGAAATTTGCCCCGTTCTTCTGAGCCGAGCTTCCAGAAGTTTTAGAGAGACCCAATAATAAATGTAATATTAATTATTTGAGTGGCAAGTACGGGGTTTTCAAGTTTTCAAAAAACAGGATATTTACTGATTGTTAACTTAGAGACAGAAAATCTCGTAAAAAATGCAATAAATAAATTAACGAAAGATTCTTAAAGAAAAGTGCATAATTGATGTAGCCAAATTTTGGAAAGCATTAAACATCATTAAAACTCTGGTATTAATCAGTCAATTAATCAATTTGGAGTACCTCAGTTTTAATTAAATTTCATATTTGGCTTGGAAGCAAGGTTAGAAAAAAGGCGATAAAACCACCCAAGCAACAAGAACTAAAATATTAATTATAATTTACTACAAACAACTTACAAAATTACTTACAAAATTAATTAAATAATTTCTAAAAGTTATACTTTCTCAATTAGGCTACTGCTCAAGGAGTAGGTAGTATATGGTAATATAATTAAGCCTTTGACCCCTAAAACTTAGGGGTATATAACAAATAATTTAAATCGATTTTTATATGAAGTTCTAAAAAAGCTATATCAAAAAAACATTTCTCCATTATTGGGATTTTGGGAATGCATTTTTTCCTTATTTTCGTAGATTCAATAAAGTATTTACAAATAGTTTTGAAACCCGTATTTTCATAGAGATATCAAAATAGCTTAAAACTTTCTATGGTATGTTATTTTCTACAACAAAATAAATTCAGGGAAACTTTTTACCCAAAACCGCATATAATTCAAGTAATGCTATTTGAAAAGTAAACTTTAGATGTCCTTCTTAGAGGTGGTTGTCTCAAAGCCTCATAATTAATTTCTCAGCCTTCCAGCTGTGTGCATAAATGCCAGAACATGCTGAAGCCACAAAAAAGAAAACGTTTCAATACAGGACGTGTTCAATTTATGTACCTTTCATTTATATTAAGTAACAATCGATTATGCGTACAGATAACCATAGCATCTATTCCCAACATAGGACGTGGGAATAGATAGATTATACGAGCCGTTACTGATTGTGAGCGTTGAAATTGAACATGCTATTTCCTGACAGACCAATTGTTGTAGTCGTTGGTATACAAATTTTCTGTATAGACAATAAAGGATTGAAAGTAGTCTTTCAGACTGGTCCATTGTTGTTTTCGTCAGTGTCATAGAAAGTAAGACTCAAATTAACTATTCAGGAAGAAATGCTCTCTCTATGTGTTGAGTTTTATGTGCAGTTGATGAACTTCATCAATTTGATTTCGAATGGTTGTTCAAAAGCGTAAGGTTTAACTAGAAAGTAAATTGATCTATGCACCATTTTAAATTGTTAGTCGCAACTCGAGCGTTTTCGTAAAATTGAATTAATTTATCAGTCACACTTAATTTTAAAGTTTTCTTTGGTGAGCTAAAGTATATATTTGAATCTCGAAAATATTGCAAAAGTAAAAAGATTGAATTCTCGAAATAATAGTTTTTATTTTAACAAGAGTTTCTTTAAGTTTCAAACCTTACTGTGGAAAAAGTTGGATCACCAGAACTATTTAAATTGAAGCGCTATTCTTAATAACGTATTGCTGCTAAAGATGGCATTTCTAATTGTGCTGCGTGTGTGTCTTTCATTTATCAATAATAAACTTATTTTAAGAAAACTATTTGCCATTTCTCATACAGTTAATTTTCAAAAATAAATATTGCATATATATTTGCTTCAATTTTTGGTTATAAAAGCTACAAACTTTGAGTAATATTCAGGGTACACTTATTTCCTTTTGGGTTGAGTTGCCCCACAAAGATCAGTTTTTCAACCCATATTTTCATCTTCTTGAGGTTTAATGTGTAGGATTGAGGATGGGGCTCCAGCTTGGGGTTCATTGTGGCAAACGAGAACCTGGTCGCTATTAACTTGTACACATTTTAAATGAGTGCACTTAATAGTACTTTATATACTGACGTAAATTATACGCTAAATGTGCCACATTTCAAAATGATACAGCATCATTTTGAAATGTGGCACACTATTAAATACTATATAAATTTATTTCAATTCAATTTTTAGATATCGCATAGGATTAGAATTAATAACTTCTCATAGAACCTTAGATAAGTATCGATTATTATACTCATATAAATTCCTCAGCAGTCATTTTAAAAATAACTGGCTAAACAGACAGTTGTTTTTATCTCTGCTATAAAATTTAATGTGAAAATAAATATAAATGCAGGCAAAAGACCTACCAACTGAATGTCTGTATGGGTTTTAAGATGCTAACTTTCACATGTTTTACAAGTATATTTCCCGGTTCATTTATTAGGTAACACCTAACAGAGATGCTGCTATCCTTGACCTACTTAATGACATAGATAAAGTGGAATATTTAATAAAGAGATCCATGGCTATTTGATAAATTGTAATTTTCGACTAAAGCATACAATCGAGCGCTTAGAGACGCGCATTGAGATTTTCCATCCCCACTTAATTTCTCAAAGATATATGAATTTCAAAATAAATATTTTTCTTAACTAACTTACGGGATCATAGTAGATTTTTTTCGAAAAATTTATCACTTTTTATTGCAATTACATACAGTAAATATCTTTTCAAAATTGTATCGAAAATAAACGTACACCAAAAGAAGTTAAAATATATATTGAGCTGTGTAAAAAAGCAATACTTATACTATATAATTGTGATTTCTATCATTAAGCATTTAATTTGTTTAAGGATCACTTATTCCAAATATCTTAATTGATTCATTCATGCTCCACTTATCGCAACTGCATCTATCTCTCACTTAACGCTGAATCTTGTCACGGAAACACGAAAAAAGGATTTTTAAATTACATTGTGGTCACAAAACCATCAAATAGCAAATCAGAAATCTATTTACTATGCGCTGGGTGATGTGATACTATTTAAATGTAAACAAACGACCACTTTCTTCGAAGGCCGACCTCAATTCAGAATCAATATTTATTTAAATTATATATATTCCTGGCCGTTAAGTATCTCTTTGGTTTAATCATGAACCGTTGTTTAACCAATTTTAATCCGAAACACAGCTAGAAACCTATTTGATGTCTTGACATAATTTAAGGAGAACATTTGACGCAAAGGAAGAACTGAAGAACGAAATAATACACAATGAATTTTCGGAAAATGGTAGCAAATGAAATTTAAAATCAACTAAAAAATGAGTAATTATTTAAGTTAGTTTTTAAATGCAAAAGTCGGTTTAAAGTTCTGCACTACCATCGAGTAGTGATTCATCTTTCTGCAGGTTCGACCATTTTCTACAATTTTATCATTAATTTTTTGGCAATAGTCAGTATTGCTGCACTATTTGTACTAATTCCGCTTTGAGAACTTAGTAAGTTAAGCTGAAGGCATTTAATCTAATAACTGCATAGATCGTTAACTAATATGACTCATTACGACAAAGAAACCTCGAATGTGTTGCAGGTTTCTTTACACATAACATTATAACATTAGATTTTCAAACACAGAAATAGGAAATTTGAAAAAAAGATAGGCGAGAACTATTTACAGGATAAGTATAAGTTTGCTTGGGTGAAAGCTGGAAATTTATTTGCCAGATTAATCGAAAGTGCAAATGTGTTGCAAATCGAGATAATAGTGATCTAAACAATTCACTTTCTATAAAAATTGCTGGGTACCACCTATGGACACTTGTGTGGAAGTAAAGTGAAAATAAGTAGAAGAAATTATTATTATAAAACAATTTTTAATAATTCGAGCTATGCTTTGCATTTTGACCACTCAAATAGTTAACTGCAAAGTTTTTAGTAAAACAGTTAATTTCAAAGTAAAATCGGTTAATGGGAAGATACAATAAATGTATGTGCTTCATGCGAAACATAAATTGAAAGTTCCAGCACATCGCGGACCGAGCTATTATTCTATTAGCCCAAATATAGCGAATTTTTACGAGTGATAATCTTATGAATGAGTAAGAAATAACTAAACTAAGTATAAACATTTTTCATAAAAAAATGGGGATGTTCGTACAAAATCGAAAAGATCAATAATGTTTAATTGTTGTGATTAATGGAGGAAAGCTAAATGAAAAAAATTCATGTATAACATATTAGCAATACTAAATTGCCATTCATTGCGGATAGTAATAATTGTTGGACAATGTAACCTGAACATTTCACACAGGTTCTTAATGGTAATAATTGCGATCCGAATAAAGCACTAAATTTTAGAAATTATTTTAACAATAGCACAACACATGTTTATTTATAAATGAGTTTACTGATATAATTTAAATAAAGTATGTTAATGGTTTGATATTTTTAAAGCAACTGTATGGTCATTAAATACGCACTGAGGCATAAGCAAGTTAAATAAATATCTTATTTCGAGTTTCAGTTGAATGTTTTCTTTAAAGCTGGAAATTGTAAAACGTTTTTCCAAAACAGAAATTTTACCAATAACTTTATTGCAATATGTAGGTAACGCCATAAGTATAAAAACAGTTTTTGAGTTTTTACAAGAATCAAGCTAGAAGTGGCATCCCTCGGTAGAAATTGCAATAAACCGATTTTTAAGTAGAATAATTAGTTTTTATCGCGCAAGCAAAGCTATCCAGTTTCATTACGATTCTTTAAAATTTAATTCGTCTAACTAATTTTCTATCCTGCGAAACATAATTCCGAAAATAGTTTTAATTATTTTATTTATTTATATTCAAAACTGTTGGAGAAAGAAATCAAACGAATAGAATAATTTTAATAAAGTCTAGACAACTCAATCAGACCCCGAAAAGTCTAAATATGTGTTTGATCTCTCTTCGAACCTGTGAAATTTAAAGAAAATACATATTTTGTTAACAGGTGATAACAAGATAGATCGTAGATATTTTAAATGATCAACGTCTTTGAATTAAAAAATTATCGGTTTACACCTAATAAAGTAAAACGCTAGCAATTTTGAATAATTCTAGAAATTTTAAATTCTTCGGTATACTTCATTCTCATCTTTTTTGCTAACAATTACAATTGAATTAAATCAAACCGAGGAATACATGAAAAACTCCAATTTTTTAGTAAACGCCCCTCGCTTGTTTATAGTTTTTGCACTTTCATGCGATTTGATATTAATTCCCTGAAATAAATTATTCTAACTTGCTTACATAAAGTGATGAAAAAACTTACACAAAATATTATAATCCTCATGTTGGAAAGAAATTTTCGAGAAACACTCGCGCACACAAACCAATTCGACTACCGAATAGTAGTTGCGTTTTATGTGATATTGACCTAAAAAAATTGTCTCATCGCACACCCTTTGAAAAAGTCAATATTATCGGTGAAGAAGTACGATTATCGACTGGGTATCTAAGTTGAGGAAGCTGCTCGATACCGGCGATCTCTTCTTCAGCAGGCGAGAGGGGCCGACAATTGTGCAGGTGTGGGAAGAAAGGGGCACCTTGTAGAAAGTGGTTTTTGGCCCCCGGCATCGTTAAAATGACGACGCAATGTGACGGTGTCTTGAGTTGTTGGTAAGCGGAATTACTTGCGCCAAATGCAGATTACGTATGCTATTTTGCTTGAGGACATGTGGTTGCTTAAAAGCCATTACATTTTGCCGATATTTGCGGAGTGCACACGCTAAATGGTTGTTGCAAATGGCATTTGAATGCACACAAGTTTTATTGCGAAATTTCGATTTTGCACTAATGTTGTATACTTTCAGTGTTGTTCAAGAACTGCGGGAATGAAGCTGTTTGCGGTACACAGATAATTCGTGAATGAAAATACGTAAACTTGGTTTGAAAACTGCCTTAACCAAATTTAAACAAACTGCATCTTAATCTAACATGTAGTCAAGTTCCAGACATCTATTTTTTGAAAGTGGAATAATCAATGGTAAAAATATGTTCTTTGAGCGTCTTCCCCCAAAAAATATTAAATTTGAGTTTGCACATCAAGGTATTTTTGCTCCAAAACAAAACAAACAAAAAAAGAGTCTAATTTAAATTCCAGTTTTATTACGGAAAAGCAGCTAAAAAATTACCATGTTTTTACCCACCCAGTAACTTTTTTGTCCACACTTTAATAGTTATATTTTCGGTAAAACTATTGTTACAGGGTTAATTAAAATTGAAAGTACAAATATGTTTATGTTCGTATATAAAACAAGTGTTCAAACTTGGCGTCAGAATTTTTATAAATTATTTGAGAAACAACTGAAACGAGAGCCAAAAGAAGCAATAAAGAAACGCTTTACCTAACAACATTTTGCGGAAATTAGGTGGTAGAAAATAGGTGAGA
The DNA here is from genome assembly GCF_020466585.1 of Dendroctonus ponderosae. NCBI lineage: Eukaryota > Metazoa > Arthropoda > Insecta > Coleoptera > Curculionidae > Dendroctonus > Dendroctonus ponderosae. The sequence goes on from NW_026018814.1 coordinate 5,376,445, forward strand.
AAAGCTACTGCACTGAGTGCAATTCAAAATATCTAAATCCAAATATTCAATATATATTCAACGAGGCGATATTAAACAAATTATCTTGGTGCAAAATTCAAATTTAGTAAAGTCAACGAAGCAGGAACTTATTCTCAGTGCAACCTGCGAAACAGCTGCAAACGTGCATGGAAAGAAAATCATCGAATATTTGCAATAAGCAATAATGCTCATTGTCCCTTAATTCTAGCAGTGAAAATGGTGAAAACATAGCAAAATTTAACCGAAGTGTTATTCTCGACACAAAATTTTACTTCTTAGCTCAAAGTAGAACTTTTAAAATCACATTACCTATGAAACTGTTAACAGACTCTGTTTGTCCATTGAGTGAATGGGAAAGACCCAGTTTGTTTAAGCCTCTTTCGAAAAATTTTATAATCTACAAAATTTTAAACATCTAGGTCACCAAACACCCACACATAAATATCCTTTGATTTTTTCACTTCATATATGTAAGCTCTTTTGCTTAAAGTAACAATTGAAAAACAGGTGATATCGGAAGATCAAAGGCATCTCATTACCATGGAAGAATTCGGTTTGCAGTCTCACGACTCTTCTTCTCTTAGCTTTAGGCCACCAAAGGAAAAGTGGTTTGCATCATTTTCAACATTCCAAAATTATGTGTGTTGCCAGTAACCTATTTAATGAAAGCGAATGAGTCGATCAGTCACAAATGTGTAATTTTAGGCCATCTCCTTCACGTGTAATTATTATTTATGTATGTTTTCATAAATTGGAATATTATATTTTTAAAAGCTAATTCAATGTTTGCCGTCATTTTTTTTTCAAATTAGGTGAATAATGTAAATACAAGTTAAAAACGTAAATCTATTAATTGTTCGAATTATGTCAAAATGATTAATTTGATCATGCCGATTTACTTTCCATTCTAATTGATGATTTATCGAACAAAGGTGGAAATGATTGCAGTCGTGTGTTGCTAATGTACATAATTAGCTGGCATATAAATGCATTATATTGTATATTGTATGTTTTAAAAATTACATTAAAATCGTCACAAACAGTTTGTTAGAAATTTTCCAAATATCAACCCTTTTTAAGGTATTGTGGGATTACAAATAGAGCAAATATATAAACGCCGATATTTCAATAGAGTCGAATTCTAATCGATAATTCGCAAATGATAAGTATAGAGGTATGCTGCAAAATGTTTTTTTTCTACGAATGTTTTTACAGTAAAAAGGATTCATACATGCTTGATATTCGGGTTATGTCTAGATCGGAAGACCAAAATTAATAAAACATGGCCTTAGAATTAATAATTTTTTATTATACCTTTCATGTACTATTTCTGATTCAATAAATTTAAAGGTTTAAAAATGGAAATATATGATATTGAACTTGTTGATGCTTTACTTTCATTTGATGCATGCTCCACCTATCAGAATTTTGGCTGCAAATTTTTTTCTTTTATTTTTTAGGGATGCTATTATTTGTGCAGAATCTGAATAATTGGTACGTTAAACCGAGTAAAATTATGCATTCGAAAGTTAATTAACCTCCACACCTTACCGTTGCGTAATGCTTCTTGTAATACCCCCTTATCCTATATCTACAGTACGACAACGACAACAGATCAATTAAATGCTAAGTGACGGGATCAGAAAGGCTTTCAAATAATTAATGTCAAAAATTACGCGACTCAACTTTTATAAAAATCGTACTTTCATTCATGAACATTCTCTGTTCACTTCACGGGACACTGTTTCATTGTCTCTGCCCATCCGGACTGACTCCAATTTATATAAGTATACATTATCATCAGTAAAACTTAAAAATCTGCATTTAATTACGAGGAAGTATTTAATTGTTGTTGCATTGATTAATATCATTATTTTAATACTATTTGAATTTTGTTGCTTTAATTATTTGATTTTAAGCAAAAATTAATTAAGGTAAAAGTTGTGTACGTTGTTGGTAGTGAGGGCGTAAACTTGTTTAAAACTCTCTTAAAAACTTTCAACTTTCTTCTGGTTTTTCAGGACGGTTTCACATGTTAGGACATAGTCTTCTTGCATAACGATCTTCACCTATTAAACATTATTCAAAACTACTAATCCTGGGAATATATTGTCTGGGCCATTTCTCTTTTGCGATTAGTTGTAGCTAAATTATGCAGAACCCATTAACTCCAATAATATGAGACATTTGGAAGATAAAACAATAAAATTTCACAAGCATAACAGATATTCCTTTTATAATCACAGATAAACTGCGCAAAAATAGAAGCACATCACTTCTATAATGCCACTTTCAAATTTAGTGTCCCTGGTTCATATATATTGTGCTCGACTGCTAAAAATGTATCTTTCTCCCCATAACGTAGCGTTTCGCAAGGTTTAACTTGAAATTTTTCCACATATTTCGACTGTGAAGGATTGCATGTGAAAGCATGAAATGAGAAAACTGAAAACCATTGAAAATTGAGGGTGAAAAAGTTTAGTAAGTTGCTACTTTTTTTGCACACACAATTATGAGGAAAGTAGGTAGCAATGATTTCCAAAAATGTATTTTAAGTAACCAGTCATGTATTTTACTGTATTATATTCAAAACGTTCTTTTATATTTAATAAATAAAACAGTTTTTGAACTGAAAGGAACTCTTCGCATAATTTTTAAGGCAATAAAACTATTATTCCCTCTTTATTCCTATTACCAAGCAACAACATGAAACCGGCTCAAAACTAAACTCCAAATATTAAAGATCAGATTAAAACGAGAAAATTATTGTTAAATATGTATTGTCTGTTCCAGATCTCACTATAGCATGTTGCAAATACTCAAACGTTAATGATTTATCGTAACACTTTGAATGACAACTAGGAAACCTCATTCAACTGTTAAATTATCCACATCCAAAAGAATCCTAACGTTAAATAAAATTAATGAAAATATGCCACAGACCCAGGAAAATAGTTGCAATTATTATATAATATTTGAAACACTAATAGATCTAATTCGAAGAGAATGTCGAAAGTGCAAATACAACTACTATTGAATCCAAATGGGGCCAGTGGTTCACATGTTGATAATGAACATCACATTGAAATCGAGCAAGAGAAATGTGCTATTTGATTTACCATTCAGATTTTGTCTGTTTTCGTAAATACGTGAAAACAAATTTACTTTACCTCTGGTTGTGTAAACATCTAGGATAATGGTAATAATTAAGCTAAACTTTCAATTTTTCGAAGGATATTTTGACTAACTAGCTTAGTTCAAATTAAGCTAAGCACTCATCAACAATTTAGCCTTGCAATAATTAATGGCCTAACCGTGTTTTTTCACATGTTGCAGGCATAATTAATTAACTAAAACTGTTCAAAAGTAGAATGATGAACCGAATTTAAAAGATTTGATCGTCGTGTTGCTTCAAAAGCCATACACCAATTCTTGGCTTATAATCGATTATAACTTTAACAAGTGTAAACATTTTCTTTAACTATATTTCCAAATGCTTGATTGGGCTCGTGGTTCGTTCTTCTTCTTCTTCTTGCGAACAATTTGCTTCTTCAGTAAAGAAAAATTTACCTCCTATTTTAAATAAAAATTTAAATATGCAATATTTCAGTAATAATGCAAATTAATTTATCTGCTTATTCGACATAGCAACTTTTAGCCAGTTACATTTTTGCTATAAAAGTGTTTCCAGCAAAAATTGGTTATGTTAAACCGCTGCATGTAGATAGATACCTCTAAAGCACGTCATTTTTTATTTTATTTATTTGGACAATTTAGAAATTACTCAAGAAGCTGCTTTGTAGCGCCCGTATATTTTAAAAGTATGATAGTAGTAGAAAATATACAAATATAAGAAGTTGAGAAAACTTTTCATAATAAAACCGTATACCTTCTCTCAAATAAATTGCACTTGTTCATCAACTAAATCCAAGCTTGCCAACTAGTAGTAATTTAAAAAAAAAATTAATTTTGAATAAGTATAATTACGATAAGAAGCAGAAACTTCGGAAACAACATATTGAAATAAGGAGATATTCTTTAGAAACACTGTTAAGTAGGACCAACTAACGAGACTAAACCAATCTGCCAGAGAGGATCTATTGACTTAAATTCGAGAGTTTACTAGTAACAAGTAAAAATATACCCAATTTTTACATGCATTGCTTCAATATATGAAGAATTACCGTAATTATTATGGTTCTTTTGCAGGGACTTTAATAGATATAGAAATATTCTAAAGTCACATTTTTGCTAATGGAACAACACAAATATAGAAACATCTCGTTGCTCAATAAATATAACAAAATAAACACTAATATTCATAAATTAAAAAAAATATCATTTTTAAATTTACTTATTAGTATTGAAATAAAATTCTGGTTTACTCATCAAGTTTCGCTGAAGCTATTTATTTACATCTGATTGGAAATCTGGCGCGAAGTTATGATACATTATATGTTTAACCATAATAATTAAATATCCTATAGCAAACATAAGTTTTGAGAGAAACTTGCGCTCAATGATTTTAAATTTAGCACACCTATATAATACTTCGCCTACTCAAGATCAACCGTGTTATGTAATTCTAATATTATTATATACTATATAAACACTATTGACATTTCCTTAAGAGCAGTCAGAAAATGTGCCAACAATATTGCATTTTATTGAACAGACTCATGTTCGTTTAAGTATTTACCTAACTAACCCCATGTCGCCCTTTTTTTCACCCATGAATTATCGTTTAAGAAACATTATAAGACAAATAAATACTGAGTAATTACAAAATCCCACAGTTTGAAAAAAACCTGCTAGTGTAGTTTAATTGGGTTCAAATAATTTCAAGGAGGGCAGGGAGAACCCCCTTACAAAAATTCTCGCACACGACGATTTGAGTTTCTAGTGACTTTCCTGTGATGATGCAGGATGGTCCAAAAATAAATTAGTATCATCCGCTTCCTTTTCCATATGTTCTTATTATGTACAGAATTATATTTAAAAAAAATTAAATACAAAATAGGTGCTTTAGACACTCAAGTTGATGCTTTAAACGTATGAAGGCCTCCTGCATACATTATCTGTAATATCAGCAAATTCCATAGCCTAAAATACAAATGGAGGTGTTTGGGTGCTCTTCCAAACAACACAACCCTGAACTTTAAATTAATTTATTTCAAACTACTCGAATCTCACCGTATAATATTAGAGTATTTATTATGGTAAAACTTATTGAATATCGCACTTAGAATCACTGTGCCCTTTTTAAGAAAGCATCCTGACCTTTACAGATAAAAGTAGCTTTAGATTTAAATGGTTATATTATCACACTCCTTCATAGTAAAGTTTCGTTGTATGAACCTCTTATTTTCAGCAAATAAAATGGGCAGTATTATAACTAAAAACCGCTTACGAACGATTTTGTCAGCCAATTTGTTCATTTTTAGTACGTAATTTATCTCCTATCATTTTGTTGTTCTAAAAGCGATTTGAAGAAAGCATATAATTACGATTTTTTTAAAGTTGGGAAAAATGTTTCCCTCTATATTCATTTACGTGTGTTATTTTTCTAAGAACTTTATCACTTATTCTGATTAGCGCTATTTTAGCAGTTTTATTTTTTTTCTACGGTGTAAAAACAAAATACTCTCTTTAACATTTACTTTGCCTAGGCGCGTTCCATATTATCCGTTTTGAATATTTAATCTACTTCTATTTGCTTGCACCCGACCCAAAACCAAATTTATGAAAAATTGTGCCTAATGCTATACATACATCTTATATAATATTGCTAAGTATTTATCCCATCATCATTGCGAAGTTCGGTCTTCATTACTTCGAACAAACAACTTTTACTTTTTAAACAAAGTAAATATTTGTTTAAAGCAATGATTTTGCAACACTGATCCTTCGTCAGGATGAACAAATGCACTATTCATTGTTTTCTTATATAGAAATGCTGCTTGCCAAATGGCCATTTTAGTTAGCATTTAAAAACACTCTGTGGAAACTGTCAATTAAATGCAATTTCTTTTGGTAAAAGAAATAAATGTATTGTGCGTTTTTCATTGATTTTATTGTTAGGGCCTTAAACTTGCATTAAATCTCTCGCGCTGCAATCAAAGTTAATGTATTCGTAAGCATATTTTTTGTCAAGTCGCTGTTTCAAAACAAGAATATATTATATATGGTTGCGTTTACTCTAATTCAGTTGTAACATTTTATGCAACATATTTGTTGAAGCGCGCATTCACATTTGGCAGCAATAACAAACTCTAGTTGTAAAATGCTGTATTGTATTCGACGATTACTGTGCAGCATGGGAATATTTGTAATTGCAGTTAATTATCTAATTAGTTTTTAGAAACAATCTACTACTACATAGAATTAATGCTGAACAGGGCACGCACAATAGATGACGGTTGGGCAAATAATGTGTTACGAGACTCCCGTCTGAAGATATTTCATAAAATTTTTGAAACGGATGAGTGTAATCAAGCTGGTTACACATTGAAGTTATCTTCGTTGGGTTTCGTAAAAATTTTCTGGTCATACTAATTTTATCTTTAAGAGGAATATTATTTTGGTGGTAAACCTACCAATCTATTTTCACTGTAAATAAATGCATATTGATCCTTGCTTCTGAAGAATTTATTACAAATAATGTAAAACAACATATAAATGATTACAAAAATATACAATATTTCATTAAAGTTAGCCTATTTGTGATGTTCTCGAGCCTTTTGCTGGTAAACTTTAAATATACCTCTCGCATAAAACCATTGCTTAATGGATTGCGAATACAACATTCTGGTACTCTTATTAAAAACTATAAAAATTAGGAACAACAGAAGCCCTTGCAATGTTGCTGTTATACAGAAAAGGTATATGAAAGCGATATCACCGTTAATTTGGCCCAGGAATCCAAATGTCCAATTCATCCCCAACATAAAGAACAAAGATAGAGCAAGACGCCATTGAAACAGTACTTCATCACTGGACGTTTCAATGTATTCAGTTTTCCTATGAAATACATTGTAAATTATGAAAAGGAAAATAATACAGTTGATTAGCAATACGAGTAATACAGGTAGCCAAACTCCTAAATACAAGCCTAGGTTGGAAGGGTAACACAAGCCTGCTAATCCCTGCTCGTAATTATTGTTGTCAATGAGAATAACGCAAATAACCGGTATAATAGGAAACACCCATCCACAGATTAATGCTTTTACTAACACATACTTTGGAGGTCCTCCGAGTACTTCCACAAATCTCTTAAATTGTAGAATGGCTACAGTCAGCATCCAAGCACACTCAGAGAGAATGGCATAGTGCAACAGACAGCCTGTTATTGTGCAGTAAATTCCATTCGAAGTGCTTTTCACATATTCGCTGATATACAAAGTAACAATCTTAAGCGATATTGCGACGGAAAAGTTTATAAGGATTTTATTGCCAGTATTCTGACGCCACCTTTTAAACAACACTCCTGTTAAGAGAATTGCCATTATTCCAAATAGAGACGCTATACATCCAATATCTGTTATAAATTCTAAAATTGGATCATCGATAAAATCGTCATCATTGGCCAGCAGCATGCCAAAGTGGGTTATATGCGTATAATTACAAATGGACAATTTATTTTTGCGCTCTTCATTGACATCGGTTATCCATTTTCCAAGCGTTATATTTTCCGTGTTACCATCAAGTTTTGCATCGTAGTACCAGTAAGCGCATTGATTACTTCCACTTGTTGAAGTGGTACCAATGTTGTTGATTACAGAAATTGTACCATTTAAGTCATCTGTTAGTCCCGGGAATGTGACTCCGAATATCTTCGTTGTGTTTGCCTGATTATTTTCTTCATTAAAAAATGCATCGCTGTGGAATATGGAAATTGCTATTTTTGGGTAAGAACTGTAGCTTCTAATTTGCTCCCGCAAGCTATCGCTAAAAATGATCAATGCTGCTATTGAATCATTCGTAGCGAATTGGCTAATATTAGGAAAATCATACAAATAGTCGAGACTACATGTATAGAGTGCACAACCGTACAACAAAATTCCGGTAAAATTTCTGTCATACAGATTTTGAACTATAACCGAAAAGTTCTGTTGGTGAATTTCAACATTATTAACCATACAGGACATTTTATCTATTGCATAGAGCAGAATATCTGTTGCCGAATGGAGTATCTGCGATTCCCTTAAAACGCTTCTTGGAACCTTAAATAAGTTACTAACTATCTTTGTAATTATTGTTGTGATCGGCCCTTCGACTAAAGAATTGTTGATGATTTGTGATATGATGAAAATATCAACTGGGACCAGATTGTGATGGTTTGTCGTTGTGATGCTGTAAACTTGCTTAAGTTTTTCTAAACCCGTTAAATTCGACGCAAATATTTGTTCTAAATCAGTAGTAATATTTTGTGAACTTTCCACTAAAGCAAAGTGCGTAATGTGGGAAAAATTACATGTAGCTCTCTTTCCATCAAATTCGGAATCAGATTCCATTTCCCAGTATCCTGTTTGATTATTTGTATACGCCCAGTAAGTGCAACTGCCCCGAAATGCATTTTTCATATACGTTATGGATAAATCACCTTGTAATTTGTTGGTAGGTAAGCCGGGAATCAGTACCTCAATAATTGGAAGTTTTGGTATCTTTTTGGTGTCTGCAAAAAGTATATCAGTGTAGTAAATCACAAAAACTACTCTGGAACTTGCTGCCTCAACTTGACGTCGTACCTCCTTATTGAGGGTTACTATTACTTCAACATCCTCATCAAAGTTGCTGTAATGATGACTTTCTTTATGTATGCAATTAATCTGCCGATCAGTGGTGATAAAAAATCCTCTAAAATTTATGAAATCGTTTTGCGAAACTATCATCAAGGATACGTTTTCTCTATTGATTTGAGTGGATTGATGGTGAAGTTTTATCACTTCATCAATTTCAAGCAAAACATCCGCAGCAAATTTCGGGCTAGCTAGCGATGGCTGGCTAAATCGAGAAATTTGATAGTCGACTATATCACCTAATAGTTTTGAATTTAAATTGACCACTGCTAATTTGTTGGTTTTAGTTGCTATTCGGGAGGTGCGAAAATATTCAAATTCTTTGCTATTGTGGATTTGAAATACTTTGCTAATGTCGCTGGAAAGAAATATATTGGCATAATTGAACTCGAGTGATACATATTCTTCCGGCGTTATATTTCCAAGATTATTACTGCTGGCAGCAGATCCAACCAACATACTAGCAGCATTTATCAAATTTTCTGATGACTCAAATTTTGGTACTAATTCTGTTAGTCTTATTGATTGACTGGGCATTGCAAATATTGTGAGATGGAAAAACTCACAAATTGCAGTTCCATTGCCAATCACTCTAGACTCCGTAGCCCACGTTCCGTGATCACTTTCATTGAATCTCCAATAAGAACAGTTATATTCAGCCAAGCTTGTACCATTTGAATAGAATATTTGCAGCGGGCCTTCAAATTCTTCATTAAAATCAGGGAGGAGAACTCCAAAAACTAGAGTGGGTATTGGCAGAGACAACGACAAATCTGCAAATAATTCCGCACCATAATATATACAAATGATCAATCTTGGTTTGTAAGTTGATTCAAATTCCAGTTGATAGCGAAGAAGTTGTTTATGTAATGTTTCAGATAAAACAACCACTGCATAAATTCCATTGGTATTAGAAGACAAATCATTATAATTGTCAGTGCTATTAACGACTTGCAAATCACAATCAAATATGTCTTCGTTGCCTTGTGAACAGTTTTTGAGCATTAGGCCAATGTTGTGTAACTCATCAATGTTTAAACATTTGATCACGAACTTGTCGGTTATCCATTCTCCGCAATCTCCAGCCGTTATAATTTCTTCTGTTTTATTTAGTAATACGTCTACAATTTTGAAACTTTTCTGGGCTCTATAAAGAACTTCTTTCGGGACATGCATAATGTTGTTCACAATACCTAGAATAAGGAGAAAAATATTTATTGGAGAAAATTTCAGTCTTTCTGCTTAATGGTAAAGCAAAAACTAGAATGAAAATAGGGGCTGGCGTGTTGCAAGCCGAGAAAAAATCAAATTTTCTTCAATCAAACAAGATTTAAAAGTTAAGCGTGTATGTAATTCAAAGGTATATAAAAAAAAACTTGAATTATTAGTTATGTCGAAGCAGTTTCGACAACTACATCATCAGGTCAGTTAAAAAACAACAATCGTGCAAACTGAAAAAAAAGAAAAAGAGGGGAAAACGTACTCGTCAAAACACAAGCAAACATTCCCAAAAACACTGAACTAAACATGTCAAACATAGCTCAAAATGGTAGAAAGTAGAGAACAAACTTACGAGAAAACAAACTAAAATTAAGTAAAAATTGATCAACCCTCACTCAGATGACCAATGTAATGCAAATTGAATATTAAGGACTTTTCCAAGAAACTTTTCAACAAATTAAATTTTCACATTTAGATTTTCTATTTTATGTTCGACCTTAAATGAGCACATAGCACTTTTGCTACTTTCTATAGAGCTAACAATCACAGAGTCACTCTAAGAATTGTCGAAAATGGGATAAAAAAGGGATAAATAAAGATTTAATTAAAATGTTCATGGAAATATGCACATAACCGCGTAACAAATTGACTGCGTTGTAATATATCATTTAGTAATATTATTAGTACATTATTTAGTAATATAAATATTAATAGTAGGTAAATTAATATTAATGTTAAAATAGTTCGATATCGATAAGTAATGGGTATTATGTAAAACTATTTTTTGGAAAATCCCTGCAAACCAATTAAAATTACACTTTTGCAATACATAATGAATATATGTATGTATATATAAAATATATAAAATATTATCAAAAGTACAGAGGCACACATGTTTATCATTCAAAATCACTTTATTTCATTAAATTGGCAAATCATTGTTCGCAAATTGCCGCGGAATTTATTGATGATTGAAAACATGTTCCAAGGAAAAGGCTTAAATTTTTGCTGAAAAAGCTGTAGGTAAAGAGAACACTCTACAAAAGCAAAAATTCAATTGAAATCTTTAAATCCAAATACCTCACAAAGTACCAAAACTTTTGGTTGTTTTGCTGTTTTTAAAATGCTATTTTTATGGCAAACGAGTTTAATATATTGAGTTCTTTTATAGCTGCCGTACAAGCACGTCCGTATAAAAAATATATACTACAATTTAAATTTTTGCAGGTAAATTAGACACAGCTGCGACGAGTACAGGGAAAAAGGTTTTTAGGAAATCCAAAAATAATTCTGTTTATTATTATTACATTCATATACAAAATAAATTATCTTTTTTATTTTTGCAGAATATTTAAACAAATATTTAATGGTTTTGCTTCTCAATTAGTTAATTTTTTTTTTTTTCGTCAAGCGAATATGGTTGGAACAAACACTAAAGATACATATCTTAAAATTTCACTTTATACTTTTGTCCAATGTACTTTTATCATCAAATTACGAAACATGGAAGCTCTTACCTGTTAATAATTCGACGTCCACCGTACTATCATTCATTGCTTTTATGAAAGAAACCACAAACAGTAATTCAACGTCACTAAGAGTGCTGTAACTATCTGTTACTGTGAGAAGCAACTCCAAAATAGGTTCATAAGAGCCAGTATTGAAATTCTCCAACAGTTCTAAGAGATTTTCCAATGCTTTTGTTAACTCATACTTGGTACAATTTGGTAGGATTTCAGCTAAATTTGCTGTTTCATTAAAACTGTCGAAACATTCGGTAGGAATTAGAGTCAGGTTTTCCAAAAGGCAGAATTGGTTTAGGGCAAGATCGAAGTCAATTAATCTGCAGATGTTATTGCTGCTGAACTGGTCTTCGGGAAAACATCTATCAAGCTGTTTATGTTCCGGCAAACACATCGGTAAATTGGTAGTTATGTCTATGTTGGATGTAAACCCAAAGTTTGTAAGATGATAAAACTCACAAACAACAGCGTCACTAATTTCTTGGGTATCCTCGATGGACCATGATCCTGAAGCATTGCTATTAAATTTCCAATAAGAGCAGTTGTAATCTGACAAATGATCTTTGCTGTTCGCAAAATAGTATATCGAAACAGGTCCTTTAAACGATTCGGGAAATTCAGGCAACATCACTCCAAAAACCAAATCTGAGGATGTTATATTTTGCAATTCCACGAAAAGTTGAGATCCGTAATATACAGAAATAACAAGTTTCGGAGTATAACTGCTGTTTGATTTACTGTATTCGACTATTTGCTCATAGAGCTCGCTTGAGAGGCAGATAGCAGCATCAACCGTTTCAGCCAAAATTAAACTTGCATTATAAAGGATTGATGAGTCAGTAAGAGTTACGAGGTCACAGTCGCAGTTGCTGCTACAGTTTTGCAGACGTAGTCCAAAAGCTTCTTCATTCTCAATTTCAATTACTTTTGCTGCAAAATTTTCTTTCTTCCATTCTCCAGCATTACCACGTTCTAAAGCTGTATCGATAGCTTCTAATAAAATGTCCGTAGATCGGAAGTTCAGTTGTGCACTCAGGAGAACAGCTCGTGCTATTCGCATTAGATTACTTACAATCCCTGAAATAAATATTTCGTGAAATTTAATTTAATTTTTCAGGTTTGTGAGTTTTATAATAGTACCTAATAAAAAAATTGAAATTTAGTAAGCAAAGTTAATTTTATATTTATTTTCCTCCAACTCTCGAAGTAAACCAATTTTAGCTCACGTAGTATCATACTTAAAATAGTATCTAAAAATGTCTATATAACTTACCTGATACATTATTCAAATCTGGATTATTCCCAGCGATATTCTTCATAATAATCGCAGTGAGAACAAAATCCAAAGTGTTAAACTCATCATATCTCTGTGATATCTCGTACAGTTCAGCTAAAGCAGCACTAGCCACCTGCTCATCTCCCTCTTGATTAATTTGAGCGGCCAATCTGATTAAGTCGTCAGTTACTAATGATTCCGAATAAAAATGGCATTCATCTTCAATATCTGACCAATGCGCACCATCAATGAAATTCCCTGTGCATGTTCTTTGAACAAAAGTAACGTTTTCTGTTACGCAATGCCCGTTTAGGGGTGATGTGCTTTCCTCAAATATCGTTTGAGGCCAAATAATTGTTTGCCCGGTATGCTGTGTTTTAACACGTGGACAGTAGTGAACAGTTCGAAAATCTAGAAACTCAAATATGGTCTGTTCCACCGAAATGCGTTCTAACATGTTGAATTCATCTTTAGTGTTGCGCGCTTCTGTGGAGGTAAGATGGAAGGTGATATTCATTTCTTTTTTCTGCTCATCAATACCGTTAATTTTAAAAATTCTGGGATAAAATGAAATGTGGGTGGAAATTTCGTTTTCGAAAAGATTTTGAAGAGTTTCTAAATTGTCTGGTTTCAAAGGAAACGAAGACAGTTTCTCTTCGTAATTGTTTAGCCTGAAAAGTGCCACGTACTCTCCAGTGAAATTATCGATTTTTTTCCTGTTTGACGTCACTACTGATAGATTTGGGTGCATAAAAGCTTGACACCAGTAATATCCGGGCCCAGACTGATCAACATCAATTGGAGAGAATTTGATTGTGTAATTATCTCCATCGACTGGACCAGCTTCAGAGAATTCTGCTAGGCGGTAATAAATACTTTTTACATCAGCATCGGTGAAACAGTACACAATCGGATCTTTGTTGTTATTCGACAAGAAGCTCTTGTAGCTCGTAATGTTCAGAACAAATGATGCATTTTCAATAAATAAATTTAACTCTCCTGGTTTTACAGTAGCGGGTATTTGGTAGATAGTACATTCTGGACTCTCATCTGCAAACGCCCATCCTTCACTAGTCATAACACCAACTTCTAAACTAAAATCAACCTTAGGTGCCCAGTTAGTGTAATTAATAATTGAGTTTGATGTTGTCCACATAAAAGGGCTAAGGGCGGTTTGATTTTTGGTATTGCGAAGACCTATTCGACAGGTATGGTTGACGAACAGAAGATTTTGGTGAGGCTGCAGGAACTCTGCTAAGACTGACTTGCTCACTGTCATATCTGTGGCTGGAACAAAAAACCGAAAAACGTGATATGTTACTTTAAACTATTGAACAGTTCAATTCAACTCGTTTCCATTGAGAAAAAAGAAAGTGCTCCGACATTGCCGATCACTAAACCAGATAATATAAGCTGCTAAACTGAAACTCCTAATTAAAAAACGGATGGACGTTTCATCATATAAGCGCATGCCAGAATTGTTGATCTTATTCACTGAATTCGATGGGGTTATTATCATCAAAAAAATAATGAAACTTGAACCGATTTTTGTGATTTCACTTATCACTAAGCTTAAGCACAGTTGCTTAACTTAAGCCTGTTCGACTTAGCTCTTTAGGATCTCTTATTAATCAACAAAACTAACAGTAATTGTATGCTAATCTTAATTATGACTAGTCTGCAAACGCAAAAATACTTACTTTCACATAAACATAAAGACTCGCTTGAATATCCTCCTTGTTTACAGGTCGTAATGAAAGTTGAATCAAAATATACCTGTCCACAATAGCTACTGGCTTTATATGCTAACGCATCATAAATACAGATAGCGGGATATTCAGCATCACAATCAACTGCTTCTACGTGAGTGTTGTTGTGATATACTTGGCATTTTTTATCAAGAAATGTGCCATTATAGAAGAAGGTGCGGCAACTCTTCGTACAAATTTGAAATGGTACGTTGTACTTGAAATCGGGATTGTTGTGACGGTAAAGATCTAAAATTGATACGTGTTACTAAGTACCCTTGATTAAACCTCCCTACCTACATACAAAATAATGAAGGTGTGGGTAGAAATTTTCGTGAATATCAAATAAATGAGAGAAGCACCTCAGAGACCAACACTTTTACATTTTAGATTAATTTTCATATCAAATTCTGCAATTTAAATACATTGGAAGTAAAATTAAATTGATTTCGAGCTAAATATCGCAATGCAATATATCTTCCGTCTTGTGTTTTAAATTAAGAAGTTTAAGTTTAAGAACAATAAACTATAAAACTCAACTCATCGGCATTATTAAACTTTTTTTAATTTAACAGACAATTCGTGGAATTTAAATGTGTACGAAAACACGAAACTGTTCTCCCACAAAATCATTATTTTCTCGAAGAAGGTACAGACCCAATAAATTGTTTTAATATTTTAAATAAACGTCTGCTCTCTTCGCATGCCAAACAACTGGAACTGCGTGCGATGCTTTGAGTCAAAATCGACGTGCGAACAATTCTATTGCTCTTATTGCTCCTCAAATGATTATTTGATTATTATTATTAATTATTTTACTTTGTCCAAAATTGGCTTTTTCAATGTAAATAATTTTGTCTGTGTTGCTGTTAGCTCAACCATCGTATTTTCATGTAACTGAGACTACTATGTAAATTTGTGGTAAAAACTATTTCAAAAAAGCTGTATTAAATTTTACTCGGTTAATTACATCGTCATTACCACATCCATCATGTGGAAGGGTTGACTAGTGACTCGTTTAATCTAATGTTCATGGCTGTGGCTTCTCAATTTAGCGGAATAATAACTAGTTGGTCGATACTCACTCCTTACTTAAGATGCTCGTTAAACTAATTTTCCGTTAGACTTAAAGCAGATCAATTGCAAGTATTTTAAGATCCTGTTGATTTTGGCTTTGGTGAATATGTGGGTTAAACAGATTTGATCATTTTCTATGTTGCTCTTTCATAAGGCAGATTATATGATCATATATCTATTAGAATTATTATCTTATACTTGAAGCGTTTAAGGTACTTGTTGAAGAATGTTGCCCTAATATTCTGGATATATGAATTTAATAAAAGTGACTGTTTTAATGTTATATTAATGTGGGATGAAAAAAGAAGCAAAGTCCAAGTCTTCAAATTAGTCAACAAGTTTCTATTTATTCTGCTGAAATGTTTTGAAATTGTGTTTCATATTCTTGATTTCATCGCAGTTCAATTAGATTGTTATTCTTAAAAAAAATTTTAAAAACTTCTATTTTATACGTACCAATTCCATAAATATTGGTATCGATTCTCTGCACTGGCATCCATACCGGTCTTTTTGGAAATATATTCAAATTGGCATATTCATCCCAGTCCATTGATGTTGGATAAGGACATTTTGGAGGAAATGTTGTTTTATCTAATATAGTGTAACAATAACGGTCGCCAATGGATTTGAGATCGGAAGGGCAAGGATCGATGGGTTGTTGAACACTTGAACATGGCTGAACATCATCCCAGTTATCTAAAGTAAAAGTCTCACTTATTAGAAGTATTATTTGATTAATACATCATTACCAGAGTGAATATGGGTGAGCACATTAAAGCAGATTAGCTTCATTAGAATAAACTGTGTAACTTATGCAAATAATGGTTAATTTGATTGATTCAGAACTATAAATCGAGTTTTAAAATAATTTTAATCGATTATAGGAGTCATATCTTTCTTATATCTACGCATGGTTCTTTGAGTGTTTCTGTGAGTTACGGTATCTTTTTTACACGCGTGGAAAAAACAACTGCCAATATAATACACAAACATATTACACCATAATTTAAATTCTTCTGGTTAGTTGGTAAATCACAAGACACCATTTTCTTTCAGTTGCAATATCTGACTTCAAGATCCTGTTCCTAATATCAACCCACACCTACTTAACAAAATCAAAAAGCAAATTATCTCTAATACATATAAAATCAGGAGAAAAATGTGTTTATTGTCCTTCAGAACAAATTTGCATATCAAAGTTATTTATTCCAAAGCGTAGGCCCAAACGAGTAATTCAAATTCCCTCTTGAGTTTAAGCTTAATCCGATGTTTTAACTTTGGTGACAGTTCAATGATTTTCACTGCGGAGTAAATAATAGAAATGATAATTCATTCAATGTTTTAATGTAATTAAGTCAATGCATAACATTTATTCTGCCATATTAACTGTTCTTTATCATATGTGTTTGAAAGGTTTTTCGCTGTTTTCCAAGCAGACTTACAAGCGATATTTGCATGGTTAAGACACATTTTCAATTTTATCAATTTGTCTAAGGAACTGTTTAAAATTAGGTACATAGTGACTTAAAAGTTGTCGCAAAAAGCCAACAAGCAATTGCCTACATGTGATTTAGTCCTTTATTAACTCACCACTGCAATGCCGTTTTACTATGCTCAGAGAGTCATCCAAGCATATTGGTTCAGATACCGCATAGTCTCCCTCATTCGTATCAGGCCATGTAATGGTTTGATTTGTATCGCCTTGTGTAATTTCCTGGTAACATTGCTGGAAGTAAAGAACAACGATAAAACAATATTTAAAGGCCTTTGTCGGAACTCTCAAACATTTTTTTTAAACAATAAGTATTCAAAAAATGTAAATAAATCAAAGTTTTCGCAATTTACTATATATCATAGACTCTTGTTACATTATTTCAATCAATAATTTTCAACTAAATAAAATGTATTTAACTTATTTTTTTCCAAGGAACGTTTTCAAACGTTCTCATTACCTACTCGTCTATAGATTACCTTCAATTTCGTCGTATTGATACCATGATGTAATGATAAACTGATTACTTATGCTTCAATATATTAATTCTGTAAATACCATATGGCTTAGTACAAACAGATTAGACGAAATTAGGATTAAAGGTGTGTAAACAAGTTCTTTGTATTACTACCTTTCAATAAAATGAGCAATTTATATGTGCCGAAGATAATTTTTCGAAATGCAATTTTCAATTTTATCCTAATTTACTATATAACAAAATGTTTTCGATTCATAAACATACTAAATAAACCGAAAAAAGGACCAAAAGTATTATGTAGTACTATTCTAGTTACTTCAAAACAGAAAATGGTACCGTAAAAATCAAACGGAGACGGAAGAAAAAGTTGAAAGATTTATACAAAACGCACAAAAAATTAACTCAACACAAAACACACATTTATTCAAGGACAGAAGAAATCGATATGAAGCTGAGAAACAAGACAAACCTTCCAGATTAAAATCGTATATGTTGACAAATAAGAATTTGGTTGCAAAAGCGAAAAAAAATATTTGAAAAATCGCGGGAACAAAAAAGTAGCCTTTGAAAAAGTTATACATGAATTGTCAAAAGAAAATTGCACATAGCCGAAAGGCGTTTGCCAGTGTTGCTTTTAATGAAATTGTTCTGATCTAACTCCGGAAAGTCGCAGATGCATTAAATTTTCCGAAGTGGCAATATTCATGAAAATGAAAAAAAAAACACTACAGGATTAAACTTCAGCGATGATGGTTAGTTCGAACTGTTTTCTGTGTGAATATTCATATTTAGGTCTGATTGAGCTGAGAAATAAAGAATTTATACTTTCGGACGCAAAAGTAAGCCTTTTCCTTTCAGTCAACGGAGGTTTCTTATAAAGAAGTAGTTGATTGATATCGAAAACAACTTACTATTTATATATTTTATAGTGTGTCAGTTATTTCTCTCAAAATGTGCTTTGTGAGTTAGCCGGTTATTCCCCTTAACCGTCGATATACACGTATACAAATTCGTTTGTACGATAATAAACAACCAAGTGCCTAATTTTATTTTTCTTCTTTTTTGATGTGTTCTTCAGTAAAGCCTTTGATACTGGTATGGATTATTGCAAAGTATATTGGATATTTTTATGAATATAAATTTTGCACTTTTTCATGAAAGCCAAAGCCAGTAGTAATTTTTGCTATTAACTAAAGGATTTCATGGGTTTTGGATATAATTTCAAAAACTAACAATTATCTAATACTTTCAGTTTTATTGAATAGGTACAGCAATATTTCAAATTAAAGAAGCTTGTTTGCATTCACTTAATGTATCGTCCTGTTTCATTCCACCTTTCTAATATAAAAATGATTATCTTCCAAATATTCTGCATATAATACTAGCATAAGAATTTTTTTTGTCAATTTTCGCCATAGTGATTGAAGCTCTTTTTTCGGATTTTATGTGATTTGTTTACTGTTTGGGAATATACAGTGGTTTTGAATAGGCGAATTTTTCATGCAATGCTTCTGTCTTCTATCCTTTGAGTCTTTAAGGCGACATCTGGTAAAATCAACAAGTTTAAAAAATAAACAGGTAAATTGAAATTTGATTAGAAACTCACCGGTGTGGGTGTGGTCGATTTTTGGGGATAAATTTCAGGGTCTACGGCATCAGGCAATGTGGGCATCGTGAATGGTACATGAGTGATTGGATCATGATTTTCATCACAGAACTGATCACAAAATTCACATAAAAGCAATTCAGTCGATTGATAGCTTTCTCCAAGTTCCTCCTCAGAATTAGAAAGAACTACATCTGATCCGAAACATAAAACTCCGATACACAACAACACACGTAAAGTTGCCATGGTGGTCGACTGAGAAATTATGAATTATACACTATTTTTACAGGCAATTTAACACCCCCATGGCGTCGCTAATATTATTATTGCATTATATAGATAAGGCAAATTAAAAAAATAAAACATTTCGGGATGTTTGTGGAGATTACTCAAATATTAGATGAAATATAACACAAATTAATTTGATGAGAATCATATTGTTGAGTTTCGTGACAGAGGTTTTTAATAAGTGTGCAATTATCTACAAATAACACAAGTAGCTCAACACAAGTTAACGAGATTTTGCTATCGGTTTATAAATAAATAACATGAAAATCAGAAAAAACTAATTTGGATGTCATGGGAGAACGGATATATAATTGAAAGCCAACCACTTGGAAAATCAGCTATACAGGTTTATTTATTGCATTGTTCAATATATATATTGAATGTTTGCATTTTGTATACCGGGTCTGGAAGGCTAAAGTAAAACTGTAAACCAATGTCAGCATAAAAATGGCCTTAAAACTAGAAAAAATAATGTAATCAATTCAAAGTCCTCATAATATTTTACCCCATCGTCAACGACGGCTTAAACTAAGGATTCCTCAATTCACCAGTTATTGGCAGTGTAAAAAATACTGATGATAATCATTATGATACTGTTTATGGAGGAGAAATCATTCAATACGTAAAAATGTGTAGTTTGAATTGGGTCCGACTTGCATTAGTAAATGTTAAATTTCGATTGCAGGAAAAGCCTACAATACTTTGATTTATCATCGAAAACGTGGTTATGACAAGCAAATTAATAGAATCTGAAGCAACTGTTTCAACGCTTATTATACGATGGGTGCCATTAACTGAATAAAGCAAAAACCTACAAATTAGTATTCAACTGATTATACGGCGAATACGACTTATCCATAGCCAAAGTTATATATGGTATAAGTGGTACAGTGAAATCTTGTAAACCTCTGGGCGTTGCATTAAACCAATCAATTATCTGAAAGCGCACTTGCAACGGTTAGGAAATTATAAAATGAAAAAGCGACATGGAGTCCTTGACTCATTGCCCATCCCATCAAAAGATGTAATATAATTAATTTTAATTCCCCTATAATTACTCTAGTGAAAATCGTTTATAAAATTGAACGGCAATAATGCGCGCTTATATTGTAATAATACTATTTAAAATGATCGTAAAATTTGAGAAAGCTTGAGTTTTTTAGCTGCTTCTTTTAGATTATTAGGTGGTCAGAAAGTGGAAAAGCTGACGAAGATACATTATTATTAGGTTTATAACCCTGAACTTAAAGAATGGTAACTGCAAAAAAATGCAGATGGAAATTAATATTTCATCAGTCACCGTGGGATTACACCATTAATATCCACCCATTTACTCTAGTAATTTACTCTATTTGGTCGGTCTAGGACAAAAAGTGCTAAAATATATTCAATTTTTAATTTGTTTTGATAGACGGTATGGATTAAGGACAATCACTAAAACCCAATGCAGGAGGCCCCTGTTTCGCTTTAAAACGTTAAATAACATAATAATTATGTAAAAACTTCAAGAAAGCGAATATAGAGGCTACTAAATTATTTGGTGTCGGAGAAGTTTTGACTTCGGAGAAATGACGCTCAACATAACTGTTTGTTCTACAGCGATATATAAACTGCAATTATGTTTATCATCATATTAGTTGCAATTCCACTTCTTTTTTATTAACAATGAAATATCTGTACCTAAATAATTCATTGTTAAATAATGAAATGCTGGGGTCTTTCTGTGTTTAGCAGAATTAGGAGTGATATGCATTTAAATATTATGAACGTAGGTACTTGATAAACTGAATATAAAAATACTAACAAGACCCGGCAAACGTTGTATTGCCATATAAATTATTCCTAGGGTTTTTTTCCATCTCGAGTGGGCGGTTTGCCCACTTGAGATTTTTTTTTTATTTTATTCTAAATTTATTGAATTTCTAATATAGCTATTAAAAGGCTATTAAAAGATAGGGTTTTATGGCAGCACCCATATCACTTAGGGGTATAAAAAATAGATAACAACCTATTCTCAGACCTACTGAGTATACATACAAAATTTCATCAAAATTGGTCAAGCCGTTTCGGAGGAGTATGGTAACTAAAACTGTGACACGAGAATTTTATATATATAGAAGATTATACAACCATCCTGTCGGTGTTAAGTGTGTTGAGTTTTCCATTGAATTAAGAAACATTTTCTATCTATTAGCTTCTGCAAATCTTCCATTAGGACAAAGATAAAGCCACTAACGGGGGAGACATTTCAAAATTGTTTTTACTCATACTTTATCCGAAAAAGTGAAAAACGTATATTTAAAAACTGTTTAAACGTATGTCTAACGTTGCAGAATGTTTCTGAAAATTGATATCAACTTTTACTTGTTAATTATCTATACATTTTTAGACCATAATCAGACATATTAACCGTTCCATACAATAGAATCAATCTCAACATTAATACAATTCAAATAAACAATAATTTAATATTTAAAAGATGAATGTATGGCTTATCGCATCAATCATATTAAGAAAAGTTTACGATATACATTTTACAGAACATTAACAACGCTAGAATTATTTAGAAGCAAATGTAGAGTTCGGTAAGAATAGCTACTTTGTACAGTACAAAAATGCATTTATTTTAATTACTTTTTTCATTTGAAGCATTTGATATAAAATTACTGTATAGTGATATCAAACGAATTGTTTTTCAGAATTTCACATTTATGTGAAATGACTTTTTTCCCTTTTGATATGTTCACTATTGGTTGAGAATTTCTGTTATTGCAATCAACTTGGATAATGTGGGAATATTGTCACTTCATGTTACTTAAATATCGATTTAAAAAATGAAACTAAAAATCAAAGCACAAACTTGTTAGAATGGAAATTAGAATAATTACCTGGATTTGCGTTTCGATGAATGCCACTATCAAGGAACTTGTTGGAACATAAACACTCAACAGTGAAATAATAACACATTGTTCAAGTGTGTTAGAAAACCTCATTGCGTCCTTTTAATAGATTCCAGAAGACTGGCAATAGCTGCGAAATAGGAAAACTACGAAAATGGTTTCCGGGAATTCATTTTGGCGATATCTTTATTTACTGTTTTGATTAGTCCTGTGTTAAAACTTGTATTATTAATCAGCTAATCAGTATCTATAATTGTTTTGCTCTGTCTGTTTGCGTACCTAAACACTTGTCTCTTTTTGCGAATTGAAACCAGGAGCAACGAAAGGCAAAAAATTGAAACTACAAGGATATTTCATATGGTTTATTGTATCCTTCGACATACAAAACAATACTGGATTTTTAAACTACAAAAAATTTTTTACATATCCTATATGTTTAAAAAACTCTTCAGGTTCCTTTATTTTGAATGCAAAAGCATTTTCTTAATATTTATTGCGCAATCATGGTCAGATGCTCTGAAAGTGAAAGGAAAATTTTGCAAACCATGAATATTTATCATTAGATTGCACACCATCTACATGGCCTTTAATTAATTTGACTCTAATAGTTCAAATCACGTTCACCAAACAAAATAAACTAACAAGCACCGCAACTCGTCCAAAATCTTGCCTAACCATTTTGCAATCGGTCTTCTGTACTGAACATAGATTGAATTTATTTATTTGTAATTATATAGATTAAAATAAAGGCTGCAATAAATCAATTTGTATAGTTGAATGTGGAGGCTCTGTGTTTTTTAAGTGCTTCATTACCAAACTGTCTGCCGAAATAGAAAGTTATGATGAACCAAGGTCGGGTGAAAGTCCTGCATACTTCAAAGGTACACGGGCGTGTAGTAAATTTAAACTAAATTTGTCTAATTTATTCTGTACTACTAGCTATGTCGTTAAGAGTACATTCAATTTGCTTTGGGCAATACATCAAGCAAAGAATATCAGTTGGGATTTTAATACTTTTATTTAACTTAAACCGGTCTTCCAGTTGTTTAGCTGTTCTCACTATATAACATACATAGTTATTCCATTCATTTCGTTTTTTTTTATTCCTTTGAAAGATGTCTTTAGCAAATATGGGGCATAAGAACATAGTCAAAAGGATTTAAATTAATTTGTTGATATAAAACGCACAAAACCTTCAATATGTGGATTCATTCTGAAATAAAACTCATGCTTTGATGTTTGTTTATTCTCTTTGCAAAAAAATGTATTTGTTTTCTTAACTGCTCGCTTCTATTTTTCAAAAGAGAATAGAAATATTTTTTAATTAATTATTTTTATAGGAAAAGGGATTTGAGGAGTCATAAACATCCTGCCTTTCCCTCTTCTACCGAGCCATTGGGATTCGCAAATTTCGGTTGATGTTTTTGTAATATCGTCTATGCACCACATCTTTGTGAAAATTGTTTATAAAAAAATTTGATTGAATTCACTGTTGAACCGGCTCGGCAAGAGGTTACAGCGTCGCTTTCTACGATATTTGCAGTTCATTTTCAAAATGGTCAGATAGAAATCGTATAATCCTCATAAAAAAATGTTGTTTTACGAAAATGCTGTCATTACCTAAGATCATAAAGCTTTACATTTCACCCAAGTTCCAAAATGCCATTTTGTCTGGTTTTAGATTTATTTTTCTGCCAATATTGTTGTTTTAAATGGGGATCGTTTTACTTTTTCATATTTTTTTCTGGAATTTGTAAGGTCACCGCTTTTTTAAATATGTTCATACTAACCAAAATAAAAAGTGACTTTAATTACCTATATCCAATGTTTATAATACTTTATATTTATTATAACTTTAATCAAACCCAAAAGTACTTTATAAGTGGGGGCACCTACACAGTAGTATGCAATAAGTTAGAAATTAACAACGTTTAGAATTATGACTTGTATTTTTTTTATGAACGAGCCAATTAATTGCATTGTTTTGAGATCGGGATCACGACTTGCGCTTAAGTTTCATAAAAGCCATTTAATGCAATTTGCCTTCAGCAAAAGTAACAAAACGCGGGCATGATACTGTGTAACCACGTAACCAGCATTTAATTAGAGAGATTAACTATCAGTCAGAAAACAAACCAACTTTGCTTCGTATGGTTGGTCTTTGCAAATTTATCATTTTCATATTGCGGTTGATATTGTCTAATCAATGTTTATGGGACTTTTCTCCAGTAAATATGCAAATGATGTAAATTATTTTTAATTTTACTGGCCATACAATTAACAATACAATATTTACTTCTAAATAGTTTAAGACAAATAATATTTCCAGCAGCACTTTGCCGCCAGCCACAAAAGCAGCGAAAGTCTTACAATTGATTTAAAATTGCTGTTTTAACTCAAATTGCTAAATTGAACATTGAATAAATGTACAATGTACATGATGACAACTCGATTAGGGAACTTCGAACCAAGTGAAACTGAAAATTAGTATCGTGAAATAAGCTGAAAAGAAGAAATAATTTGCCTAAATGTAAAATAGAGTTCAACTTCCAGTTGCAAAGTAACTTGTGCACTTGATTATATTAGTAAATTTAAACTCAAAATGTTTGGCATAAATTTGCATGCAACGATCTCTGAGGAAGGAAAATGCAAAATCACTAGCAACAGAAAATAGAAATGCATACATGAAATAAGCAGATCTATGAAAATAACAATCAAGTCTGGCACACAAATTCTCAAGTTTTTTTCACAATTGTAGAGGATATTCGCTCGATATTGCAAGTAGAATTTTCAGATCTTATGGTATGGTGTCTGGCCAGCAACAGTTTTTATCTCTGACACTTTTTTGTCCAAATATCATCCACTTCTTTGGATACTTTTCTGTCTACATCTAGTGTTTTTGTATATTAATCTCCTGGAATTTCAGACTTTAAAATGGCATTTAATTTAGCAATTACTAAATCGAAAGTCAGTTTTTTTCAATTGCAGTTTCAGAAAAGTCACCCTTTGGTTTCATCGCTTTCAAAATAAAGATACACTTTCACACAACTCCGGAAGAAACTATCGAATGAATTCATCCGATAGTTGCAATTATTCATTTAGTAATTACAAGGTTATTGAAATCATTCGATAGTGCCATGCTTAAAACTTTGTTAACTAAAACAGATCATAATAAATTTTCACTACCATTCTAATAGTTTCACAGTAAGAAAATTTAATATAAATTTTATTAATTGGGAATTGGACAGAGACAATCATGTTTTTCTATGGCCTTTCGAAATGGGTGTTTGGCAGTTATTTCAATCTCACCACTCAGCATTTGTTCAACTATTTTTTTGTATTTTTCTTCTTCCTTTGCGCCTTCTGCCAACTGTCGTTCTAATTCCTCACGTTCTCTCTTCTAAAATAAAATCAAAATATCGCATACTATAACTACTTAGATTTGACTTCGAGAGACTTTAGTTCAGACATCACTACAAACACTTGAAGCAAATTTAAATATTTATCGGATGATGTTCGACGGTAATATGTCGCAAACAATTTAAGACACTTTTACCCTTCAACAAAAGACACTCTTTTCTCTTTGAATATTTATTTTATGTATGATACTTATAAGTATGGGAAGTAGCCAGTAGTTAAATGAAAATGTAAGGGCAGGCCAATTTTTGGATAAAATCATTTTATGCTGTGTGCAACTTGTCCATATAGCTAAAGACAAAAATAAATCAACAACTTTGTCCCAATTTGGACTTATAATAATTTGTATAAGAATAATATGTATAACCCTTCGGCTTGCTTGACCAAATGAGTTTCGGAAGCAACAGCGAAAGACAAATCAATTTCATTACAATGTTTGAATATTTATACATTTGAATCCAGTAAGTATTCTATTTACAGATTGTTGATTCTGTTCACGTTCTGTGCTTAATAATATTATTTAAAGTAATTATGCGTAGATACTTACTTCTGTGTTCTGTGTAACCAAATGAAATATAATTCGAAATATGATAGAACAAGCCTAGTGATTGATTAATGAGTGTAAACTCTGAACTTAGCTTGCAACAATGCAACAGAAAATTGATTTTTACTTACCCGGAGGACAGTGTTATAATCAATCTGCCGCTTTAGATCCTGTCGGTATTGTAGAGCAGCTTGTCGTTCCAGCCTATCGCTTTCCGCCTGCAGCCTTTCATTAGTTTCATACGCCATTCGCAATAGCTCATTCTCTGCTTCTTTCAGCTTAAGCTGCTGTTCAGCTTCAAGCTGCTTATAATTGATTTGATTTGCTCTTTCAGCTAGAACATTCTTCAATCACATTATCTTATTAGCGTTATTAATTACATACACATCAGCTAATTTATAATGTCTGATTATGAAAAGAGAAGTTTCTAACTGATGCTGTGATGCTTCACCTATTGGAGTTGCATGTTTTGCTTATTCATTCTCTAGTATGCACTGCAGCAATGAGGAGTTCGTATTGCTTCAAGAATATATTTTTAATTTTGCGTCAACAGTTAAGCAACAAAAAAATCTTTAGGTTAGGTAGAAGTTTGCTGAGAGAGTTAAAATATTTGCATAGGAACTGGAAATATTTAAAGCTGCTAATTGATTGTGCTAATGTTTTTCATATGAAACAGTTAATTTTTAAAGAAACATTAAGTATAAAATAGATTTTTTCATGTAGGTCTACGCATCGAATTATCACCTTTTGCAATTGCCTCTTTGCTTCAATAATTTTACACCGGGCTGCATTCTGTTTTTCTTCAACTTCCTTCCTATGCATTTCCAAGAGTTCCATGAGTTTTTTCTCTTCCAGTTTTCTTTCATCGTCTAACTGTTTTAAGTGCTGTCGATACATAGCAGTTTCCCTGCGAGCATTTTCAGCTGCGTTTTGCATCGACGATCTTTCTCGTTCAATTTCCAACTTGCAAATTATACAAAATGGTAAACATGTTTCCCTTTATAAATTCATTTTTTTACCTGGGCAAGTGTAGTAAAGGCTTGTTCTAAAGCATTTTCTTCTTTTTTTCGTTGGTCATGTAATTGTTTCTGAATTTCGATTTGCTCTAAAATTTGTTTAGCAGCTTCGTCCCTTTTCCGCCTTTTCTTGTCAAGAGCTAAAATAAATTAAAGTCTATATTGTTACGGTATTTGTGGTTTTCCATAATTAGTTTCCATTTGGTTGTCCACGCATGCACGTAATTCTCACAATATTTGCCACTGTTTCTAATACAAACATTATTTGACATAGTAAAATTTTGCTTTTAAAGTCAATGTACAAAATCATTTCGTATAGTGAGTGAGTAAGAAAAAATAAGTCAAAGAACTTGGAAACTGAACTTTGAAAACTCCTTACCTTCGATTTCCTCCCTCCGAAGTTGTTCACTTAATTTTTGCATTTCAAGCCTGTCCTCTTGAGCAACTCTGCCTATTTCTTCTCGTAACAATTCGTTCCCTTTAATCTGTTTCTCCCAAACCATTAACATTTCTTTTTCTTTGTTTCTTCTTTCTAACATCTCTTGAACCTCTCTTTCTTTCTAAAAAAATTCACAAAAGTGCACAAAAATTTGATTTTTTTATTCATTTGTATGAAGTGGTAGTGTGATTAACTTTTTCGCACTGCTTACTTTGGCTTCTACTTCTTTCACTGCTAGTTCGTGCCACATTTTATCCAGTTCTCGGTCAGCTTCCCTTCTCGCCTCATTTTCTCTAATTTGTTGAAGTTGGGAGTATTTTGATTCCATTAATCGTTTCTTTATCAGAGATGGTCTTAGTTCTTGACAGAGGTTCCTAAATATATGTTTTTTTTTAATCAACCGTCTTCATAAAGGTAACACAACCGTGTTACCTACTTGTATTGTTCTATTTTCTTTTCGTGAACTATTTGCAATCGTTCTTCCTCTCGTTTTGCTTTCATCATTTGTGCTTTTAATTTCATTTCTTCCATTTTCATATCGGCTCCTTTTTGGGCGGCATCCACTGTTTCATAATATAACTGAACTTCCTCTCTTTGCAGCAATTCTTGTAACCTCAAATAAAAACTATTCATGGGGTTTGGACTTAAAAGTAAAGACATAGAAAGTAAAACTGCAAAAATATATTCTATCATGTTGATTGGGTCTTTAGAATTTAGAAATCAATCTTCGTACAATAAGAAATTTAGCAAACAGTTAAAAATGTTATTATTTTCTCCTAAAAGATCATTCGTCTTTTCTAGGAGATGATTCATTTGACATTTTTGTTAAATACATTTCGCAAAAATTCCATATTAAATTTATGTTTCCATAATTTTTTTTAAACATTTATGGCAACCAGTTGACTAAAACAAAATTTTTTAAATAAAAGTGTTCATTTCTTATGAAATTATTGTTCAGTTGATCTGGACCTATCTAGAAATGCCATTAAATTAAATATAATTCCGTTTTTTACCTCTCTCGCCTTGCTTCGATGGTTGCCTCATAAGCTTTCCACTTTTCTTTAACTTTATTTTCCAATGATCTTTGATAGCGCTTTTTCTGCGCGTGATTTTCGAACTTAATTTCGGTGGCATTTTTTATCATTTGTTGTTTAGTGGCATCTTCACGAGCTTTCTCAAAAGCTTCTTTTTGTTGCTGATATTGTATCATTTGGACATGATTGTTTGAATTGGGTTGTCTGGCGAACTAAGGCAATAAATCACAACTAATTAAAGTGCTATCTCATGAACATTTAAATTCCGATACAACCCTTCAGTACAACAGCAAAAATTAGAAAAAGTTATAATAGAACAATTAATTTTGTTGAATTTTGAACATTAAAAAATTGTTTAATTCCTTATTTAAAAGATGTAATTATTTAGAAAACACTAACACATGAGTTTTAAAAATTACACTAAACAAAGTGTCAGCCTTGTTTAATATACGGTCAATAATAGTAGTTCACATAACTTTTCATAAAACATATTTTGAAAAATCAACTCAAACATCAAAGAAATACTTGATTAGTTTTCTACAGAAAACACAATATAAAAATAAGTTAGTCAACTCATACACTAGTAATAAATGGTAAAAACTGATTTCCTCAAATTGAGTGAAATTGACTCAACCCTCCAATCCGCTGTGAAATAACATCTTCAAAATATGTCCACCGTCCCACATAAAGATAACCGGGTTTTCAATACTACAAATGCTTTTATAGAAATTGACTGAAATAACACTATTATATTTATTTCGAAGGCTATTAAATTCGGAAATGCACTTATTAAACTGTTTCGATCCAGTTTGTGTCGCTGAAATTGGAACATAAATGCTCTTAAAATATATACGACTATGCATTTTATTATTTCGCCCCTTTATAGCATTTTATGGGTTTATTTATATTGTGTAGAGATTTTCTAAAACGAATCGTGCCAAAGTGCCACTAGCTGCAAAGCCCGAAGTAAAAATCAATGTAATTGCTATAATGTATATTTTATTGAATAAATAGGTTGCAGGTTTATGGCGCTAATTAACTATTTTATGGTGAATATATTCTATGAATGCCGTAATTAAATAATATCGTAAAACTATGCGACAATGGAAAATCTCGAAATCAACAGTCACAATAATTGCGCAGACTGTACCCTTCTCCACTTCTAGTACCTACCCTTCTTCTTTACTGCCCTGTTTTGCCTTCAAAAGATTTACAAAAATTGTCAAAAGTAGCCTGGGTACATACAACTTAAAATTGCCAACTACGCCCAATTTCAACCTACCTTCCAGACATTGCAAAAGCAGAGAAAAATTATCGAATAAGTGAAGGAAGAATAAAATAATGTGTTAATAAATGCTCTGTTCTAAGTGCTTCTAGTTGTTTTCTTGACTCCAAGAGTAATATGGAGACAAAAATCTGAATTTCAATACACCCCTATAAAGGGATAAAAAGAAATAAATATTCCTTTTTATATTTTATCGATATACATTTTACTCACGTGAGCAAAATATCCTGGAGTAATACTCGGTGCGAGAATATCTTGGCGATTTGAATCTCTTTTTGTGAATTGTTTGCATCTTGGAGGCTCAACGTTGACTCCGCCGAACATTTTCTAAGAGCAGATGGTAAAACAATGCCTTGAACTATACATGTGACAACAACCGATTACGATCCGTCAATAATATTTTATAAATCTTCTTAGGTCGATATTGTTATGGGAAACGGGCAGGTGGTTAAATTTTTACGGATATTGTTACTTAGGGTGGATTTACAGGGCTTGGTAACAGTAAAAATAGCCAACCATAGCATAAGGGGGATTTTAAATTAGCCAAAATATAAAAATTTATTTCAAAACACCCACCTAGTTTGAACTCACAGGTCAACATTGATATAAATAAATAAAAAAGTTTATGAAAGGGATATAGGGAAGAATAGAAATTAGAAATTAATTATTAATTAAAGAAGAAATAATTATATGGACATCATATCTGTCCATGCTTATGTACTGGATTGTGCATCAGAATCGACATTCCTACATCTTTCAATTAACAGACGCATTGAAAAAAGTGCTTTACTTGTTCCAAACCCATTCCTAAAATTAAATTGAGTTTGACCAATGCGTTCGTCTTATTTATCGTATTGTGCTACTTGGATATTGAGAGAGCGTACTGTGAATTATTCGGAGAAAAAACTTAAGTATATTATGATCAGATCAAGATCCTGTGTTCTTCACATTTCATGGAGTTTTTCTTTTTTGCTAGTGATATAAATACCGATGTCAGATATATGATCATCTGGTATTTTTCCTGCTTCATATATTTTATTAAATATATGAAATAACGTTAACCATCGCCTTAATGAAAAGCCATTGAATATGTTCCTCCTTTTTTTTTTAAATTGCACTAAATTTTTTACATTTTTGTGAATCATTAGCCTCTATCATTCTGGAGTAAGCGGTTACTATAGAGGCATCTTCAGTAGAAAAAGTTTTGATTGGCTGTAAAAACTTTAACGACCTAAAGTGGTCAACATTATCAAACGGTCATTTCTTGAGTACAAAATGTTACAGCTTGTCGCAATTCTATTGATATTCTAACGCAGTGGTTTTTGATGATGGCTAAATTTGAAGTAAGTGTTGAAGTGACTTTGATCATACTGTTGGGTCAGAGATAATAACACAAACACATAAAGTAACAATTTATATTAAATATCTGACAAACAATTCTGATAGAATCTCTAAATGTTCGGCTTACTAGACTAACTTTTAATAGTGTAATATTTGTAACAATTTATTATTTAAGTCTTACACCATATAAGCACAGAATTATTTATATTCAATTAATTACGGAATGGACGACACTCAGTATTACATCAATATAATTATTTTCCAATGACTTTTTTCAATAGAGTATAGCAAATTGGGATGGAATAATATGGTATCGATTTGATCATTATTCAGATTGCCTTAGTTCTGCTTTTTAGGTTAATAACGTTTTCCACAGTCTTCTTAACGACAATATTATTAATATATAGTATTGTTTCTAGTCAAAAAAAAATCTTTCACCTGTATCCTGTTCAGGAGCTCAAAACTTTGCATCGAAGCTAAGTATTTGATTTCAGAAATGTTTATAATTTTATTTAATTTATGATTAACTGACCGTAAATATTAAGGACACAAATCGTGATTTTTTGTGAACTGGAAATGGACTAAAGAATAAGTCAAACTTATATTTGTTTTGATCAAAATTGGGAATATTTTTTATTTTTTGTTGGGAGGCTAACTCTTCAACTGTTAATGCATTGGGGATTGCAATTTTAATTTTGTAAACAATTTGCCACTTAAAATCACTCAATGCGGAGACACACATGGGAGTGAGTTGACGTATAACGCTGTTCCGGTACATCGCCTTATTGCACGTAGACAGTTAGAAAACTATGAAAAAAAAGTTTGGGTTAAAGTGCGGATTAAATTTATCCTTCCTTAATAGTTAACATGAGTTCTACTCGACTATACTAAAGATAATAGTCATATTTCTTTTACTTTAAGTGAGAAATGAAACTTGCAATACTTTTATATAAAAATAAATAACCCTGTACATTGTTGAATACAAAATATTTTCTAAAACCTAGTGATAACAACTAATATTTTATTAATAGAGTTGTTAATAAATATACTGGTTGAATATTAAAATATGATTCCTACAAACTAGTGTGGCATAATAAAATATCGATACTTTTAGCAAAACTAGTTGTTAATTATTAGTTAACATCATTATGATTACTTCTACCTTCGAAATCACTGCAACATTTGTAACAGCAAACAACAACTGAAAATATCAAAATTAGACGCTTTTCAAATGTTTAAGGTGGTATAATTAAACTTTCGTTAAATTACGTTGTCATATTTCCTAATAATTAATTATTGCTCATTAGTCATCAAAATGCTAGAAATGTCTTGAAATGTTTAGTTAGAACAAAAGTCCTCCATGATTTGGCAAATGTGAATTATTAAGTCAACTTTAAAATAACGACTTAAGTAACTTTTAGAATGCCGAGGCTCGCTTATGCACGTGTTTATTAGATTTTTATCACGACAAATATATTCTAGCCTTTTATGAGTATGGTAAGCGAATATTTGAAATCCGAAATAGGACACTATGCAAATTTTGTTTACGCCGTTATATAAGTTTAGCTGAAAAATAACGCGATGCATATATGTGACTGTTTCTTTTTCATTATTTTATATCAAAATATTAAGGTCTTTACTTATTGTTCAGCATTTACTATTCCATGTATTTGTTACTTTTATTGGTTCAGGCGACAGAATGTGAGCTTCTGTTATAAGCTAATTCAAGAACATGTAAGCCAAATAATATGATGAACATGTTAATCATGCAGAACAAATTACTGTAAATGTAGATACTTGTAATGTTTTTACACACCTCCTTCCTCTCCTTTATATATATATAATAATATTTACGTATTGGCACATTTGTATTAAAGTACTGATAAATAAAAGAATATTTAAAAAGCAATCTTCCAGGTGCAATTTATCTGTCGATAACTACTATTTTTGGACTAATACCTTCAAATGCCAGAATCTAATTCCCAAGCGTTCGCGACTGTATTTAGTTTCTTCCATTGAACGTTTGGAAACGCTATATTTCAAAATGAGAATGCAATATGCACCTGATTGGATTTGAAAAGTAAATTTAACAAGGTACTGAGAAATAATTACACCTATTTTAATAGAGCTACTACAGTTAGAACTACAGATATAATAAACTCACGCACATCAGCACTTGATGCTGTTGATAAAAACCTATCTCGCATTTTAAATGTATTTTCTTTAAACAGGCTGTTAGAAAATTGTATAATAAAATTTTCTAATAAAGCATATTGAAGCAGAAAATGCATAGCACAACATGGAGCGTTGATAGCGTTTATTTTTACAAAATTAGTAGCTAATAAGTATAGAAATCTAGACATGACTATCTTCTAATTTCAATGACTGAATCATCAAGTTCTATTTTCTCGACCTCCAATTATTAATTATATATTTATAGTTACTGTATTAAGCGCAACGTCTCAACATAGCCTAAATAGTTAGTTACATAATCTACGTATATATTCTTTTAATTAAAATTATGCAAACCTTTTTACATCATATTAGTATTTAGAAGCTCTGCACTACATTTCATTCAAACAATTGTAAATCGATCAATCTCATTCTGTGTTTCTTAAGTACCATTATGTTCAGTCTTAGCCAGGTAAATTTACATTATGCTGTAAAATTCACGACACTGTTTTATTATAATTATTATACTGCAGTATTTTATGTTTATCGCTTCT
This sequence comes from Dendroctonus ponderosae, assembly GCF_020466585.1. Classification (NCBI taxonomy): domain Eukaryota; kingdom Metazoa; phylum Arthropoda; class Insecta; order Coleoptera; family Curculionidae; genus Dendroctonus; species Dendroctonus ponderosae. Next base: position 5,410,675 of record NW_026018814.1, read on the forward strand.
AGTTTCCGAGTACTGTAACAACGCCATTATAACAAATCCTCCTACAATACATAAACCCCTTCGTAGCCGATAAACTCTTCTTTCCCGTTCTCTGTTTAAAACTTCGAAGAACGTTATGTACAATATTGTACCTGCTGAAAACCCTTCAACTATCACTCCTGCTACAGACATCCCAAAGGTTTTCATAGACGATTCCCCCGACACCAGTAAGCCAAGTAAAATACCCACAGGGCTCGCCAATGCTAAAGCAGCCATTTGTAGCACTATAAATCTAATTCTGGTTTGGGCTAAAATTAGTTCAACTCCCATACAGAACAGTATGGACGCTGAATGGATGCTCACAGCAATAAATAAGTACCAAATCTCATATTTAAACTTTTGGATTCCAATGGACAGACCTTCCAATAACGTATGAAGTGATAAAGCAGCGATTGTCAAGACACATCTCATTAGTTGCTCTTGATCTTTCATGGTTTCTTCATCAGTTAGACTGAGCTGTTCTTCTTGAATAAGTGCAATATTTGCTCGATTGATTTCTTCTTTGATTGAATGTCGGCTTCTTCCACTATATGTTCTGTTCATGCTTTTCTCACTTGTACAAGGGGATGTTAGGAAATTTCCAGGTTTCTCTTCTTTCTCGGTTGTGGGAGATAATTCTTCATCGAACTCAAATTCGGATTCAGGCTTATTTTTCTGATTTAATTCCCATTCCTCTATTGTGGCTATTGTTTTCATAGGCGATACCTTTGAAGACCTCAGACTTTGCGTACTTTTTGCTGATGTTGGTACTGGTGCTTTTTGTTTGGTTATTACGTTGGCTACCTGGAAAATAACAAAACAGCGTAGCCTATATGTATAATTGGGATTATTAGATACTCTACTGTTCAAGTGGATTTCATTTTATGATATTTTATTCAAACGATTAATAAGCGCTAAAAATCAAACTTGTTTTCTCACTGAGGCATATTTTTCAACCATTTTTACATATCACTAAATGTAAAAAGCATTTTCTATTCATTATTTTAAAATGAATATAACAGAAAAAAATAGTTGGAATGAAGGTCTTGACGGATTTGTTATAGTTTGAAAAGTGAAAATATTTTTGATCAATCTATTATAATCCCCAAAAAAAAATGTTTGAGTTGGTGGCCAAGCTTTTAAATAAATATGTTTTCTTCTTCAAGGTTTTTACGTTTATAAAGAAAACGCGATGCAGTGCAATGCGACTGGTATTTGCTATCCTCTTAGTTTCTTTATTTTGAACCATCTTAATTATTCTAATCCAAAATATTCATAATTTTATTTGAACATGAACCCAGATTTAATCTTCCTACGAAGATGACTATCGAAGCGCTCACCAGGTGGAAAATCGTAAGGGTAGTAAAAGTCGGTCAAGAACCTAGATTTTAAATAAAGAGTTTATGTTTCATCGGCATTTGTTCCCAACTATACTGAGATCAATAAGTTATGACAAATTTAGTTTCAACACCAGATTTTCAGAGCTTTTTGACGTGCGTTTCAGCTAGACCTCCTCAATCAAATATACATTAACTATTAAGGGACACGACAGTTATCAATTATAAAAGTTCGTGAATTTAAATTACCAGATAGCTCCTTGGACGACCGCAATTTTAACCAAGTTATAAAAGTTCATTTTTTACGCGTACGTTTAGTCTTTTGTTCTTATCAACTGTATACTTTAATGTCATAACTATAAACCAAAATAAGTTACTGTTTAAAAATTGAACAATGCAGTTTGCCATGAAACTTATGTCACTTAAATGCGATATTGCATGTGGAGGTACGAGCCATCCAAAAATCAGCAAGAACTAGTTATAAAAATTGATTCCCTTTCTGAAAAGAAAAAGTAGGGTTTGTAGGATAACCCTACCTGGTAGTCAAAATTTTCAATAACTATAATTAATTTTCTTTTTTGCAGCTCTACGAACTCTGTTGTTGTACGTTGATAATTATATTTGCATGGCAATGCAAAACGAGTGATATTAATAAATTCCCTGAATTGGTGATGGCTTTTTTGAGGGAGATGAAGAAATAATGAATTTTGTCATTTGGTCCTATGTGAAAATCGCACTTATTCGTCGGCGATATGTGCGATTTTTTTATTTTCTAGCGGCATGTCATATTTTCATTGTTCCTATTCCACAAAGATAAAATCGGTAGGGTGACTCATGCTTTTAATCATATCAAAAGAATAAACCTGAAAACCGTCAACTAAAACTAATGCATTGAATTGTGTGAATAGAAATGGCTAATAAAATTTAATTATTTCTCATAAAATTACAGAAAGTTTTAATTCAGCCCGGAATGTGCTTCAGGCAGCATGAGTTATTTTTAGCCTTAGTGAACAAAAGGTATGTAAAAGTTGAAAAAAGTTACTGCTTCGACAACAAAATATATCTACAATTTTAAATGAAAGGGCATAAGTTTGAAAACTGTTCAAAAAGGACAATGCAAATAGCTTTTTAACTACTTTAACTAACCAAGCTATTTAACAAAGTCGCCGTTCGGTGCAATTTACCGAACAAGTGAAATTACACCTTTGAAGTAAAATTTTGTAATTTCACAATCCATACAAAAGCTTGTACATTCACAGCCCAACGTAAAACTGAGGTCTAAATGTAATGAAAATCAATCGAAGTACATCGATGTAATAAATAGGTATATAATATAATAAATATTAGATAAATAAATAATTAATTATCAGCGTGAGATGAGGCATGTAGTTGCAAATGGCAAGCATGAAGTTTTGCATGAAGAGTTTACATGAAGAGATTAACTTATTGACATCTTTTTATGACCATTTGTATTATCGGTTCAAGTATTTACAATTACGCCAATTTCATTCGGTAATTTGTACGTTTAGTGCTACCTCCTCACTGAAAGACTTATTGGGTGGTGACGCAATTTCCCATCCACGAAAGTTCTTAACTTCATGTTAATTTTAAGTGTCTGTTCAAAGATTCATATACATAAATATACAAATAATCCGCCATAGGTTTTTTTTTGTTTTGTAGAGAGAAATATATAGAAATAATAAGGTAAACTGTTTTTTGTTGTAGTAGAAAGTACCTTTAAGGCTTACACTACATAAATTTCCATATTATAGTGCAAATACTAACAAAACTTTTTTGCAAATAGTAACAAACTTGGTTGGTTTTATACGTTGACGTCGCAAGCAATCCATATTTTAATATTTAATATATGCTGATGGGAAGCCGCACAACCGATATGTCATCATCTCCATAAATTCCCGATTAAAACGAATTACATATTAAGGAACACTTTATGCCCGATCGATGATCGCAAAATGCATTTGATCTAAACAGATTTCATTCAAAATGCTTTTGAAATAAATGTTGTTTCTAGTTAGGAAATTTGGGTTTCACAAACTTCCTAGAAGCACTTTGGCTGAGGTGAGCTTGACGAACGATAAAAGTGTGCCAAATCGAACAATTTTTACACCATGACTTGGCTATATTTGTGATACAGAGTGATTCAAAATTGACGTATCTTCTCTTACATCCTTATAGGGGTTTATTTGAACTGTACGACGTACGTGCAATTTTGTATTATATGATTTCAAGTTTATTGGTCGGAGTCAAACAAATTTAATAATAAGACCGAAAATACTTCAAATCGTCTATATGATAGAGACACGCGCCAATGTGTTGTTTGTTAGATTTACATTCATTCTTAATGGCGCAATAGGTAATTCCAAAGTTGAAGCACCTAAACTGCTAAATACTGAAGTCATTCAAATATAGACAGGGACAAAATAATATAATTTCAAGTACTTGGCATTTAGGAATAAGAAATAATTTGCATACATTTATTATTTATAAACAAAAAACCCTCCTCGTATTATCCAATTGCGGCCATTTATAGCCCAATTAAACTAACTAATAGAATATAATATTAAATTTCTTTCGTGTTTCTAAAACCCTACTTGCCTTTTCTCTTTTATAGATTGGCATGGTGCAATTCCAAATAGATAATCTGAACTGTCTGAATTTCAACGTTAAACATTCTATTTAAATCGCAAATAAGTCATTCTGCAGAACTATGCTACATGTGCACTTTAGTTAAGAAATAGTTGGAATATTTTAAGTTACATGTAACACTATAACAAGACAAATTTCGTTGTAAAGGTCCATTAAAGGGCGTCCTAATCGGTCATCTTTCGAGCCACTCTATTAAAATTATATAAAAATAAAAACAACTTGGAGCAAAGGACAAACAAACTTTACCCGTTAAATCGATACCAAGACAAAACACCTATCAGAAAATTCCATAGTTGAACTCCCTCTGCAAGATCGTTAGTTAAATGCTAAAATTAACAGCATAAAATTAAAGAATCTTCTCATAGTGACTAATGGGTTTTTAGACAATATATAGAACATAAATTATGAGCTGCAAAATGGAAATCGGGCAATCGGGCAACGATCTAGGCCACACAAGGACACAAAACAAGGATCATATTAATCGCAAAAACATAGGCGTTAAGCCTATTTATAAGCCAAATTATAGTAAAACTTTCAAACAGCATCAAATTAATCAATTAATTCATTTAAAAAGGGCCAAACAACATGATCGGCCAAGCTGTTTAAAATGGGGTTAAAATTATACTTTGTTGACCGGCTTATTTATACAAACAGACAGGGTTATCAGTCTTCCTACGAATTTCCAACTCCTTAAGCAAGTTAAGTGCGCATACAGAAAATAAAGGATTATGTTTGCCTCTTTAGTAGGCACAATGTCGCATTAGAAGAACGGAAAATTGTTTATACATAATTTCTGGTTCAAGGCCTGTTTAGGCTTTTTGTGAAAACCACCAAGTGCGAGGTTTTGATTATTTTCTTATTCCTGTTAAAAATGTTTAAAGCAATGCCTTGAACCTTAAACGAAATTAAAACCGATTTATTGCGATGAAAAGACATCGATATTTCGAGACGCAGAATTTCAGCATGTGCTAGTTACATGGAAAAGAGTATACTGTAAACACTATCTGAGATGCCGCATCGAAAACATCTCTTGATAAACATTTTACTGAATATACGATCAAAATCATCAGTCAACAATATGAGAGTTGCAATCCACAGGAAATAATCAAGTGTTTAAAAGAAATGTAACCGATCTGAATCTATTTTCGTTTGGCGATAAATTGAAAAAACCAATTGGGACTAGAAAAAGTCGTGAAAGCTTGGAAAAAATTGTTTGTTTATTATTTTTTACAAGTCTGATAATTTATTATATAATAAATAAACAGGTTATAATTGAAAAAGATTACATGTCTATTTGGGTATAAGAAGTAATAATTGGTAATAGTTATTACTAATTTAGGTTGCCTTCAAAGTCATGTAGAAGTTTAAAAATCTAAAATTTTGATTCTGGACGTAAGCCAGATGATATATGAACTTAAAAAAAATTCAAACTGTATTTATCTTTCTTAATTTCATGTTTATTTACCAATAAAAATATAACGTCGAGTTCTATTAACAGCTTTGAGATTATATTTAGCACTAGATACGCTGATATATGGTTACCTTTCCACTTAATCAAGTATCGTTTATACTAAAATATCCTACTGTAAAAAGACTACTATAGATCGACCAGCTCAAAAGAGAATCAGTTTAATAAATAAAGAGTTAGATATGTAAATTTAATGGCAAATATAAATTGTAATTATTTCTAAAGTCTATCTTGATGTAAATTATATTGGTTTTTATGATGCAATTCAAAGAATAATTAAAGGTATGTCCTTAACCATTCCTAAAAACAGAAAAAAAGGATGCTTGTTAACGTCAAAAATATTTATCTTGTGAATGTTGATGAAAATCTTTACACAAAACTGCTATTTTTTAAATAATGTGAAGTATCTTTCTCTGAACTCGAAAATTTGAAAATCCACCACAAATTCAATTTCTTTCAAATTCTAAACAGTAAAAAGTTATTGAGAAATGTTTTAAGCTGCAAAAGCTTAACTTCGATTTTACGAACAAATCTACTAACCTTTCCGACATACATTTTTGTGCATTGCCGTTTCTTTCCTTTGTTGACCATCCAATGTGTAAATTCCTCCAAAAAGTAAATCGAAAAGAATCCAAACGCAATAATGACCTGAGAGATTGGATATTCATTGTTAGACAGTTCCCATTTGGCTTTAATTTCCTCTACTGAGATAAACAATTCTTTCATCATATGCAGAAAACACGTCGCAAATAAAACTCCGCCACCGAAAGATTGCGTTAAAGCAACATAGCAGGTGACTTGCTGATGCCGCTTTTCGTTTATGAAAGTTTTTGAATCCGAACTGGCTTCTTCCCATTTTCTCAAGTATCTGTCGAGTTTAACTGGAAGAATTCCCCAGAAGAAACGCCAGAATCCGAATAGAATTCCGACACAAATTTTTGTCGACGTCAAGTCCATATTTGCGTGCACAACTTTATTCAACGAAACTCTAATTAAGAATGTAAACTTTGGAAAAAGCTAAACAATAACCTTTAAAAACACTTGTTTTTAATGTAGTGCAAACACTTTTATTGAGCATTAACTCAATTTAATCAGTTGCGCTGTGTTAATTATCACTTAACACTAATATTTTTTCTTCTAAGAGCTCTTAAATATTAAAAAAATATCTCTTGCAATTGCAATATTGTTTTGTTTGTAAAAATGTTTCAATTGTTAAAAGTTTAGCTTTTTACAAATGAAAATGGTAAATCCGCAATTATCCACTCAGAGTGCTACACGTTAGGTTGAAGCTTGCGATAAAACTTGAAATCGCTGCGCTACGTAAAAACCACTAAAACTAAAACATGAAGTTTCCCTAACTATGCTTATTTCGCTTAAGAGCTTAGAGGAGGCATTTAAAGCTGCGCACCGTAAACCGTGAAATCGATTCTTCGATTTTCTATGAAAATATTTTTGAGTGTTATTATTGTTAATTTAGTAAAGTGCACCTATAAGTGTTGACACACAATAGTTTCCAGAGTATGCTAGCAATTTATCGTGTGAATGATTGCCGATTTCAAAATAGTAAACTGCTAAAAGCCATTTATAGTTTATGTTTTTGTAAATTTGTTTATAGTTTAATGAAAAAAATATTATTAATTATTTCATGTTTATAAAGTGTCAGTTCCTCCTGATATGCATATATCCTGTTCATTTTCTGTAGAATTTGACAATTATAAGTTCTACTTTTATAATTTATTATTTCACAAATGGAATTTTTTTTAATTTAATATGCTAATTAAAATAATAAATAAGTTTCAAAACAACAAGATATTGATTATTTAATACATGCTTTTGTTGAAATCCACTATTTACTTTTCTCTTCAAGTCCATTTTACAAATGAAATTTGAAGATTGCTACATTTACAAAAAAAAACTTGTTATAAGTAAGCCTTAAGGAAACGACATTTAGCTCATTTTAATTTTAGTTTGCTGGTCATTACGTTGACCTAAAACAAATTAGATTGAATGTTGCATTTGAAAGTTATAATTAAAAAGTGATATAAAAATCAGAATTAGATATTTTTACAACCGACGTAAAGAAATGCAAAAAAAATAAAATAACGTAAACTTGTAATAAACGTAAAATTGTAACTTTTTACTTCTACTATTCAGTACCTTCGGATATGAAAATTGATGTTTTTCATTATCTCCGACTCATTTGAGGTAAGTACTAAACTGCAATAATATCACGGATTTATTTTTCTTATAATAATCTATATGAACATATATTTACATAAGCTCTTATTCAATCAGGATGTAGAACTTTAAAGATGCGACGCGGGTTTCAGTGTTTTCTTTAGTGCCAAATGTTTATATGTATTGCTCAGTAAATTGCAATAAGTGATCTGCTCGAATTTTGAAAAAATAAGTGTTGTAAATAGAACCGACTTAGAGTTTACAGCTTAGAATAAATACTTTATACAGTGTTGGCGTGTAGATATAGTGAACTGTATTTTTAATTTTTTATGCGCGAGTCGGCAAAACCGAACACCGACTAATATTTCGGAATACCCAACCGACGAATAAAACCCAATTGTCGGCCAAATTCAAAAAATGTGAAAAATTTATTTTTAAAAAGAAAATAAAATGAATGATAGTAGAAGAATTATTACATACATTCTGAATTTCTGTCATGTAATTTATTGTAGACTTAGGAAAGTAAGAAAAAGTTAGAAAGCTGAAAAAGAAGGGGTTGTAAATTAATGTTAAAATTAATTAACACGAAAATTGGTACAATATACATAAAAGTTTTAGGTGTTTTAGCGTTTTTGGAGAAATTGTTCATAGGGAAGGTTATGCGGGACAATTGAATGAACATGTAAATAAAATACGATTAAAAATATACTGTTTAGAGATATTTTATAAATACGTTAATTCTTTCACTATTTCTGTTCTCAGTATCGTAATTAGCGTAAAATATAAAATACGGTATAATTAAATGTATTTATGAAATCATTCACCATTGGCTAGATTCTAGAATTGAAGTTCGTTTTGCTTTACTGAAGATAATATGTATATTCAGAATATTTTTGTGATGATATCGTAATGTATACTGTATTGGAGGAGCAAGCAGTTTAAGAACCATATATCAGGCAACTCTATACGCAACATAAAGCAAAAGTATAGAGAAGAACTGCTAGTAATTAAAACCTGTTATAACAGGAAAAAGTATACGTGCTTAGTGGTAATGATCCTGTTTATTTCTTTGCATTAAGGTAGCACTTGAATTGAGAAAAACTGATACATTTTATGCATTAAGATCAACGAAATTATTTCATTAACAGAATAATCACCAAACTATCCAGACAATGAATTATATTGTCGGTCTAACAATCACCATACTTAGGAGAATGATAAACATTTTCAATTCATCATGATACCGCCAATTTCGTCAAATATTAAAAGTTCATATGCTAATCAAGAGCATGTATAATTTCAACTTTTATATCATTTAAATTTTTGTATAACATTGAATATTTCATTTTAATATTGGTAGGGCATACTGCAATTACGCATTTTTATTAGGTACTTTACTTATGTGTTTGTAGTACTGTAATTAACAGTAGATTATTAGCAGAAGCGGCTATTTTCTATCATTTATTTATAAATGATCTAATATTTTTAAATTAGGACATGGATGGATGGCACCCAAGTATATTGGATTGTCTAGTATTTGTGATTCTGTATTACAAATACCACTAAAAACGTATTAGGTGGACAGGCTTTTAGTTCATCAAAAATGTTTTTCCACAATCGATCGTCTTGAATAGTCAGGGGCAATCAAGAAATATAACGGAAGAGAACAAAAAGAACAAAAATCACCACAGTGCAAGCAGGTGCAAGTTCTTGTAATTGCTTCTCATACCATCAGTTAGTGGAGAATATGTTAACAACGCGTTTTAAATCCGGCCATATTCCTTCACTTGTATTTGTTAAAATGAAGCAAAGTATAATATGACACTGTATCTAATAAAACTTGCAGATGCGTGGTAAGCCCAATTGCCAGGAAAGAAAATCGATAAATTGTGGGAATGATACCATATAACTATTATCTAAATTATATTTTGAATTTTCGTATCTAATTTCGGGACAGTCTGTAATAATGAAGAAATTGTTTTTAGACAAAACCGTCATCTGCGTTCAAAAACCGTAGACCCCCAATAAACCGCATGCAAAAATATTTCGTCTAATAGAGAAAATTATAATTTACTGCAAAATATCAATGAAAGCGAAAAGCTTACATTTAATTACTATCTGCATTTTTAAACTCAACTTGTTTAACCAGTCGGGATTGCTAATTTCAGACTGAACCCAGCTGATGAGAGGTATTAGGCTCGAAACCGGTCCTGGGGGTGCCTGAGGTTGGCGCATTTCGAAATCTGCACTTGCCTATGTCAATATTTTGAATAGTTTGAAAGCGATGTTAACTTTAAAATAAACGCTCGCATTGATTGCCAAATTATAAACATGGTTATTAAATTGTAAGTTCAGTTTAAGCAATGCAATTTAAATATAGCCGTTTAAACATACAACTACATCACCGTTACATCACAAGTGCTCATTCAGAATATCTATCTATATTTTAATTACATTTTCTTCCATTTACTCTTCCATGTTTGGATGTTAATCCAAACAAACAAATCAGTAAGATATGATATACAATAGGACAAGTAATTGGTCTTATATTCCTCGGGCTACTCCAGTGGCAAAACGTTCAGTTTTACCATTATCAGATGCCCGAATTTTTGAAAACACTAGTTTTTTATCAATGAGCGTCCCAGTTATTATCGATTTCATGAGCAAAGCAAGAAAATTCTCTTACGTCATTGTACTCCTCCTAAAAGGGAGGAAAGGATGGTGTTGAAAATCATCCTACAGGTGTGTCCATAGCAAGCTTTTATTAAGCTTGTGTAACTGAAATATCTGTTTTAATATTTAGCTCTGTTTGATTCATGGAGTTTGGCTGTCCCAAGTAGTGGATTCGAAAAACTATCAAAAAAGGGGCACTGATACCTCGGTTGATGGATATTTGACGGAGGTTAGTAGCTAAATGGAGGAGCAAACCTCCCGAATAGTTGTATGATTAATAGACCAATATATTTAACGTTATTTATTTAACGTTTTAACTTTCTCAGTAGCATGCTTTCGTTTGTATTCAATAATGTTTTTGTATGCTCGATTTCGTTATGGCTTTCTAGCGCTGGGATAATTTCCTTGATGCTTATTCTGAAATTTTTTTGGAAATATTATCCTTGCTAAGTTGTTGTTTTTGAAGCAAGTAGCAATAAGCTCAATTGTTCTAGAACGTTATGAAAATATTCCAGAACAACTTTAAAATTAGAGCAAATCAAACTATGATCAAACCACTTCACTTTAACAAAGTATGACTATTTAATCCGCAAATAGATTGTTGAAGCAGCCAGCAAAATAATATTTTGCCATAAGTATTAACTTATGGCAATATTAAGGCAAAACATATACTTTGAAATAATTCCAACCTCCTCAATTTTTCCTTAAAATAAAATGATATAAAAGATATATTGTTTAAACGCAATAATTGCTAAAGTTATAATTACTACCGTTTAGTTGATATTATGTAAACAAAATCCGATTAGTTAGTCGGAAAAACTAGCAATGTTCTATATTAGGTACACATACATGTCAAATCGTTAATTTTTTGTCGCAACAGATGCCGTAAACACTGAGATTTTTTATACTAGTCAGGATAACTTAACGAGCCTATTTAATTTTCATTATTTAATAAAAATAATGAAATAAATGTCACAATAATATATTCTGCTAAAAATGTATTGAGACAAAATATTTAAAGTCAAGTCATAATAATAATACTATAAGGACAAATCAGATTAAACGAAAAATGCTAGAAGCGTTCATTCCTTGGATAGCTTTTGGAAGTATTTTAAATACAGTTTAAGAAATAAATGTTCAGATTTATTTAATTGCTATTGTATCAACATTTTCAGCTTTTCATCAAGCTTGCGTCAAATTATTAAACACTTTGTGAAATACTTATAATATTTAATATTGTAAACGAAGTAGAAAACTGCAGAATTCTGAAGAATGTTAATCTTGAACTTTGAAGTAATTTTAACTTACAGGAAGTATGTGTTTTTGACATGCTTATTAAGCACGAATGAAGCACATTTTGTAGCACAGTGTAACTCACTATGTGCTAAAAATTAGACACTTTGATATTGCTTAAATTTAAATTTAATAGATCTTCTTCAAAAATGAAAAACGTTTTGATGAACCTGATGAGATTTCCGATGAAAAATCGGGAGAGGATATAATGAAAAAATTGTGTTTATCTAGTTGGGATTTTATCTAACTTATCCAAAACCTTCTGGCTAACGATTTGTTTCTAAATAAAATTATATTTTATCTACCCACACTTCATTCCTTACATCTTCGGAAACTTCTTGTTATAAAAATAAAGGATAATAATTATGAAAAAAAATTGAAATTTGCATTTAAATATTTTGAAAAGCGTTAGGGTTTTAACATTTCAGTAATTTCTAGCAAAACCGTGCATTGTATGCATTTTAATGTTACAATGTTCGGTTATAATTGTTTTATTTCTAGTAACATAGATTGTTAATGAAACTCGTATCTTTTATCTTAAGAGATAAAAGAGAATAAGTTCTCAAGCATTAACTTAAGTTGAACTATCTAACGAATTAGTTCAATAGGGTAAGGAAAGATTGTGTTGATTTTAGAGAACTTGTTGGTGGAACGAGATATGTAAAGAGGAGTTCCAGAATCTTTTCCGTTGCAAGTGTCCAGAGTGGTCATTTTGCCGAGCGCCCGGTCGTTATTATAACGCTTTCTGTTCTATGGCAAAAACAGGATATATTTGGTATCAGCCTGGATTAAGGGAAAAGTAGAGCCAAGAAGCTGACCACGAAACAGTTCACTGCTGAAGACACTCGCTCTTTTAGGATAGAATCTGCCACTAAAATGATTGAGATATTTTTAGTGTCTTTCGTCGTCGTTTTCTTTGTCAAGCATGTGTTCTTTTATAAGTAGTATGTTGATAAAGATTAATCAGATGTTGTAGTGTCGCTATACTTCAACCATCGGCCAACGTTGTAATAATATGGTCGATGGAAGAAATATCTACCTCTATTGCCAGATGAACGAATAACAAATATAATAAATGTTGTATCAGATGTACGTAAAAGATTTTTCACAACAACCTTTAAACATGTTGAATGTTGCTTGTCTGTCACAAACGTTTTTTTTTTAATTCCATTGTTTGTCAATTTTCCTATGTGAATTTGTAAACCTGTTATTTCAAGTCAGCTGAATTTAGCGTACAAAAAAAACACCTTAAAACATGTATTTTAAAAAGGTGAGTGGAGAATCTGCATATTAAATTAAAATCAAATTAAATAAAAAATAATGGACTGGAACTAACAGGTTCAGTTCCATTTGAGAAGAGCAAAAAATATGTGTAAATTTGTTTTTTATTGAAAATCAACTGGGTGAAAATAATATTAACAGTTGAAATTATTGAAATTAAACTTCAAAAAAAGAAGTTCTCTAAATTATCGACATAGATAAAATAACAACTATACTTACCATGATTGGGGCATTGTGGAAGAACTTGAAATTAAAGGATTATATATGCGAATGCAGATTGAAGTTTTTCGTTGAAAATTAAAAAAATAAATATAAAAAATATAATTTTATTCTTTAGTGTGCTTGACACAACCACATTGCGCTCCATAATGATTGTTCACTGATTTACACATTTTCCGACCGGAAATAAGAATAATTTGAAGAAAATAATTTTATGTCAACCGTGTCCAAGAGAAACTGTTCAAAAACTAATGATATTTTCAAAATGAAGTAGGTTAAATTTACACTTGTAGTTTGCATTTTAATCAACGTCAAGAATATTTTTGGCTATTGGATTATTCAGATGAATTACGATTTGGATATTAAAAGGAAGTATACGGGATAAATGAAATATTTGTGAACCTTGCAAAAAGATCGAATTCGGTTCAGTTAAAAGAAGCAGTTTGAACTTTATAAGGTTTCTTTTCAATTTGTTATATCATTAAAACTTGTTTAGTAAAAGTCTCTCCAGCCATTTCTCTCAAAAAATTTCGCCTCTTAAACTGTTAGAAGTAGTGAGCCATAAAAATGTAAGGGTAATAATAACTGAGATGTTGAAACACTGAGGAAAAATATGATGTGGTCAAAATAAGTCTACCGTATATAATGAATGGATGTGGGTGGTTGTGATAGTGGTAGTTATAGTCTCTAAATGTGTATACGGAAAAGTGATTATTTGTAGCTTTTTAACTTTGCTCAAAAAACCGATTTTTTTGGTATTAAGGACATTATATGGCTACGCAAAACTATATTGAGCATTCTCAATAAAATACGGACATCGGACGAAACAAATTTAATTTATAAATTGAATCAAAAAGACTTGGAAAAATATGCAGATTTCAAGACGTGAAATATTAATGATCTAAATTGTTCAATGGAAGTATTTGTTGACAAGAGTTCTGGCTTTAAATTCACATTTATAATTTCTCTAGAAAGTTTAAAGAAGTTCCTAATACTTAGCTTCATGTTGAAGCGCTTTTCATTTTTAGAATAATAGTTTGATGAGGTGTAGCTCGAAAAATATTCAGATTTCGATTTTTTTTACATGACTTACTGCCATTATTTGTCCTAAAATAGTTACCCTTAAACATTTCCTAACTCATTTTTCGAAAATCCTGTATACAAAATTGTTACATAATCCAAGTTTGAACGAGATAATAATTGTTAAACCTTATGGCAATCAAGATGGGAACGTGTGGCAAAAATTACAACCAGTTTACATATTGCTCAGCTTTATGTAAACTATCGATGAATAGCTTGTTGATAAGTTGTAACCGCTTTTCTATTGACCTCTCGGTCCCTTGAACATATTATTTAAACTGGTCGATTGTGTTTTATTAATCGTTTTGACTCTCAGACTTTTCAGGACTATCAGGATTGTGCAATATATTTTTTATGACTAATTCAACATTAGATGGAAACTATACCTATGTAGTAACATGAAGAAATAAATCAAAAAAATATTATAATTATTTTTTCCTTGATACATAGAAGATATGATTTGCTGATCTGGAAATTAACAAAGTAACATGTTGTTGCATAATTGTTCAGAAATGCCTATGTTCAATGCTTTGTTTCAAAGGCCCTTTCATCTGTTATGAGATGAACATATAACATAAATGAGATACTATTGTTGGTTTACGATCGAGTGAGTTAACTGTTATCAGTCAATAAATGTGCCCAGAGTGTTTCGGGTAATTACTCGTCGAGTTTATTAAATGATAAGATCAGTGATATTACAATGGATATCCATCATTTATAATGCGAATTGTGACGAAACTATAATTATTTTTTATTTAGATTGAACCTACTACATCATCTAGGTGACGAAACTTAATTCTGCAATAAAATAAACGCACATTTAAAATCTGACGAATACGGTATATATGCAAATCTGGTTATCTAATTTGCTTAAACACTTTGCTGATTACATTTTTATTCGGCTGCTTCTTGGAGCTCGAAAAAAAACAGCTTCTATCGTGCTTGAAGAGGTACTAACCACCAGGGTATCACGCTTTATACGGAGTTATGTATGGGGAAATATGGGATTAAAAATTGCTATAATTCTTAAAGGAGTGGAGAAACATCCATTTAAGCAGTTTTACGTCTTTACAGCTGATCTATTAGCAAATAATTCTCTAAATCGCTTTTTGCACACTCCTATCGCTTGATAATCAAATGGCTTAAAGCAAGTAAAATCAATATAAGTACAGGTAAAAAATTTACAAATATTTGGAAAGTCATCATTCTGATTACTGAAATGTTTTTGAATATAAGCTTTCTTAAATCAGAGCCATAAGGCAGTAATAGAGTATAACTTTGCCAAAAATCGCCAAGTATTTTTCATTGTGAAATTCAATATGAATCTAATAATCATACAAAAATGTTATGAAAAATGGTCTTCCATTCGTTCAATCACTGACTTTCAATTGCAAATTTTCAGTTATGGATGATTGAAAACCAGCCAAAAACGGTGAAATTGATTTGTATGTTTCTTATGAGAAAGTCAGCTAAAATTAATAAAGATGCAATATGTGTAATGGCCATATTATTTCAGTTTATAGACAAACCGTTTCAACCTAGTTGTCACACGTTTAACCATTCTAAGTAATCAAGCTTTGAGCTGTTAATCGTGGTTGGTATTGCAAAATTTCATTGCTCAATTGAACATTGACTGATTTTTTTGCTGACTCTTGTCTTTTTAAGTTTTAYTTCARCATAATACGATGGTTTATAGTCAASTGCTGTTTCCTTAACWAAAAARTATTATCCCTTGRATATGACCWAATCAACGKAACATTGATAATATCTGATATGAAGATGTAAATGATGACAATTGTAGAAAAGCTTTATTTAAGTATAGAAAATTTTGAGTTGAGTTATGATTCGCGTCAGTCCTTCGCTTGCAATCAAATTGATGCGTTTATCAACCTTTTGTTTGATAAATTTTCTCATCAGCAGTCTAACCACGTCGTAGCTGTAGCAAGCTTCATCATCACGTTATTGGAAAGCCGATAGTTTTCTCCGGGTTTATATTATCTTTGTTATTAACTTGAAACTCTAAAAATATATAGTCAAATAAATTAATGCCAGATAATTAAATTTCAACATTTGCTGATAAAATCCAGCTTAATTAATTTCTATATGGATCGTTTTGAAGACACCGAAATAAAAAGCAAAACCAACCACTGGCGTCCAAGGACAACCGGCATCGTGCCTCCATGCGCGCTACAAAATCCTGATTCTTCTTATCGATTTCAAAGTGTGAAGTGAAACAGTGAAACATAGTTTGGTCATGGCTCTCAGGACTGATCTAGTATTTTGTACCGCAATTTTTATGCTATTAACAGGCATCTGTATAGCATATCCGGACTTGGGATTCCATCAATTCCATCGCGAGCCACTATTCACCCGGAGTGAAGTAGACCAGCTGCTGGAAATATCCAGGCCAACTCGAGAGGTAACACATTCAGCAGAATTGTACCCGATAGAAGACAGTGTTTAAAACTTTATTCTACCTTCCTTCCGAGCGTTTAACATTGGGATATATATATATAAATAATCTTTATTTCCTATAGAAAAAGGCTATCGACCCAATCGGTCTTTCTGCCCTAACATAGGGAATTTATCCAAAATTAAAATTCGCCTCCAGATTATTAAATGTCGGAAGCACCTACCAATGCTTATGTAGTTCATGTTGTAACTGCAAAGTTTGCAAAATTGAAATGGCACGATAAAGTCCTGCAACGAAACATTATTGAGTAATTTATAGTTTTATATAAAATAGCATACATTTTCATTTAAAAAAATTAATTCAGTAAATTATTCAGCAAATACTAAGCCTTTGAGGCAACTTAGGTCAGGCTAGTATAATTTTGTAAAAACTGGAATTTCTGTTCTAGTCAAATGAATCTCGAAATATTTGAGGTTTTTCTAATGGGTACAACGATGCCTTCTTACAGCAGTTTTAAAAGTTTACAATATGACTGAATAAGAATAACACGCATTAAAATTTATTAATTGTAATTATTGTATTATTTTTAATATATAATTGCAAGTGAGGAATGTATTTCTTCAAATTAATTTCTAGATAAAACTATTTGCGTTTTGTAAAAATTGGGGCGTTATAAGCTAAACAGCAAATATTAATTCTGGTTATTGATATCGTGAGATTTTTAAGCCTCAATATCATTTCAAATATCATCTCTTGAAAAATATTGACGATCAATAGCAGAGCAGCCAGATGTTTTGTCTTAATGAAACTTAGGTCAGATCGACTTCTTTTGAGCGAAAGAATGTCGCAGTGCCCTTTTGATCGTGTGCTTACGGGAGAGCCTGAACATTAATTACGTTCGAGTGTTTTACACTTATACAGTATACATAGACAAATACTAATTAGCTCTGCAAGGACCTCATGATATAATAAGTCTCTTCCTCACAAAATCTGTCAAAAATTGCTAAATAGTGGCAAAGACCAGTCAGCTAAGAAGCCTAGAAATATTCACCTTGAACATCTTGAAAGTTAAAGTGCTAATATATAAATAAAGAAAATGATAGAAAATTAATACATTTTGATCAGCAAATCGTAAGTCTGTATATTCAGGAACTCGATAAGGGACTGATTGGTGCTGTTTCATTTTAAGCCATTTGGTAAGCTACTTAGAATCTTTGATGGACCTGATTGTACTAGGGGACGTGCATAATATAACATATTTCATAAAAGCATTCACAGTGGACCCAGCAATCGGAATTTCTATAGAATTAAAAATGTTAATGTTGAATTGATTTTTTTCTACGCGATAAACTGTGATGTGACGATGGTTTAGCGAATCCGCTGTGGCACTTGGTGCTTGGCACATTTGTGGCAGTAAGCATTGAACAATAATCTAAATTTTTAATTGGATTGAGTGCGGTCTTTCCAAGTTACCATCGACTTTCAATTAGCCAATAGCATTTTTAGAAGAAGGCCTCAAAATACTACTTCCGATACACTTTTGAAAAGCAAACCGTTCTAATTCGAAGTTCTTTTTGCAAAATTTTTTTGCTCGGAAAATTTTGCAATATGGAAAGCTCTTTTTAATGGAGTAAATGTGGGACTTTATGGACACCCTGTATCATGCCATTGAAGCTATTTCTCGCACAAATTTATTATTACTAAATATTGATACAGCATTGCTTTTCTCTTTCTGGTTCAAGTATCCGAACAAAGACAAAATAGTACCGCTTTACTCATAACGCGAAAGTGTACATTGCAATTAGTGAACCCAAGCAAACCAACCATTCTCCTGCAAAACTTGCTCGAGTAAAGTACTTGCCGGATTTGGTTTAACTTTCATAAATTTTTGCGGCTGCGAACCGGAAAGTAACTGTTGCGAGCAGAAAAATAAGACCGCGGCATACAATGAAAAACAAAAATTCCGCGTAAAACAATACTATTAATAATATGAAACGGGAATATGTCATTGCCTCCTGCACTTTATCATTCTTCATTTTGTTGATAATTGTTTTATCGGCTACAGACTGGGTAAGTAGGAAAAGAGTATAACTTGGTACTTATAGTTTTTAAATAATATAGTTTCCCACTTCGCCACATGATTGCATTGATATTTTATCAAGAAATTAATATTATATTGCCATTGTGCGGAAACTTGACCGTTTTGTTGTCAAGGAAAAGTGTGTCTGAACATATATTTCTCAAGACCGTGTAGACTAATAAAGATTAAAGTATGTAAATAATGATTGATTGACAACGTGATTATAGTTACTGAATTTATTGGTGGACGACATATAGGCATTTTGGGAGGGTTTTCTCACAAAATCTGTATTTTTGAGAATTAGAATTCGTATCATTTTCATACTTCTATAGCTAAAACAAGTTGCTAAAAGAGGGCAAACTAAGCACACCAAAAGCTTTTGAAAATATTTCGAATCAACTATGCAATACAGAGAGAGAATGCAATAATAGGGTTTGTGCAAAATACTGATCCTTCGAAATTTCCACTACTACGACTACGACTGCATTCATAGTTATCGATGTTGAGCCGTTAATTTTTATTAACTCACACCACATCCACACAATTCAACACAAGATTCTTTCATAACAAAAGTTTGTTAGTGCTAAAACAAAACATATTGTTAGTCCTTTCCTCTGTGACTAGCATTTGTATTATTTTGCAGATTGTGTGCCAAAAAACTATAAATTTAAAACAAGAATCACCTAAGTATAAAATATTCTTCGATGCTAAATTTTGAAATGATTTAAAATTATATAATTTTTTCGGTTACTCTATGCAAGTGCAAATTCTCAATGCACTTTTGCCTTAAGCAATTGTGGACGCAGTAACCTTATGACCTTTAGGATTCACCGGACTCATCCAGCATATTTACAGATTGAAACAATATTAGACAAATTAGTGTCGACTTGTTATTTAAACTTGAACTTAGCGTCGAATTAAAATCACGCAAATAAATTAGCGGGTATTTACAAAAAGTGATTTTAATTAGAATTTCGTCGATAATTTCACGTGGTACTACGTGGATTATTCCAGTGTGATTTGTCATATTTCAGTATAGACTATTGAGTTAGGATTCCGAATGTGTATTTGACTATGTATTTAATTGTCAGCATTATTTTCGCATAGTATTATACATGTATGTGACTCAGTAATTTTATATATGGGTGTATACTCAGAAAAGTATACATAAAATTCTGAAATTTTGCATCAGCATTTTGCAGCAGCTGATTGGTAATAACTAATAACTACATTTTTGTTATCGTTTAGCCAATACGTTCACAATTTCCTAGGTACATTCGGTATCGTAAAGAGTCGTTTGTCGTTTAAATAGAAATAACACAAACCCGCCATAAAATTTAATATTCACACTCGTAGTGCTATTTTATTTACTAGCACATCGACAACTCTCGCCATAATTTGTGTTTGCCATCCACTCTGAAATGCTGATTTTATTTGGTTAATTGAGCAATATGTCTAACTGAAATCATTAAAGCTTCATGAAGGCTGGCATTAATGGGATTTTGCGAATTGGAAGTAAAGAACAATATGACAGCGAAGGTCACACGGGCTATGAAAATTATAGATGTAATCAGTTGTACTCTAGAATCGATGCAGTTTTATTTAAATAAATTACGACTTTAATAGGTAATTCCTTCCAGCGATATTCTATGAGAAAAATTACATATGTACCTATGTAATATAAGTATGTACCTGATTTTGACGATTTATATCATAAATATCTACAAACTTAGTGCAATAATAAAGTGTTTGCTTGCTTGCTGAGATTATTTGGTGATAATAAGTCCTAATTTTTTTAGGGAACCGGTCAATCTGGAGAGTCGATCGTCGAAAAGCCTGCTGTGCCACAAGCCGTAAAGAATTGGCCAGCCGAAGATTTGAAACTAGGCCAAGTAACGGCTGTATCAGTTAATTCTGCTCTTCAACCGGTCATTTTTCATAGAGCTGACCGAGAATGGGATCGAAAGTAAGTAAAACCAATTTTTCCTAACAATTTCAGAAAAAATACTGCGGTTGACATAAATGAATTCAATTTGTAACAATCAATATTTAACAAGTGTGAATAAGGAGGATTTGGCAAAATATGCAAGTTCATGAAAAATCCTGTAAAGCTCAAGTTTTTGCAACCGATGCAATTACTTGTGAAACGAACGTTTTGAATCGATGTTTATTTCACTGAAAAAATATTACGACTATGGCTTAAAGGCCTTATCATTCATTAGTAATTTTATCAGAGCACCTGGAACAAACGTTCTAATGAAATTTGCTTGACCTAAACAATCTTAAAGAAATTTTAACTAGCATAGCATGGTACCTGCATGTAATATAGAAATACAAATACTGCGCTTTACAGGGATGCTGGTGCCGGCAGAATAAGCTTATCAAAACCTTCTCTCTTCATTCTAAATAGGTAGTATAAATCTAAAGAAAAAAGTTTATGAATGCCCAAGCTGATTTGGTTTTGACAGCCAAGCTGCGTAAACATAATGTGGGAAACTTTGTAGTGGTAACGTAACCTTTTTATCTAACGCCCTCATGACCGTTTTACACATAACAGGCTCTTTTAACTACATGATGGAAAGAGAAAAATTAAAACTTGAGCAGCAGGTTACCGAGCCTCGGCCTTACAATTTTATGTAACGACCACATCTCATGTGATCATATGATCTGACACCAATGTTACTAAATGTGTACTAAATTAAAGGTTTTGTAAAAATTGTAGAATTCATTCGTCTTTTTTACAATTCAAGTATTTTGAAGCAAAGTAGAGAAAAATATAACTTTTAAGTGCAATAATAGAATGATAATCAATTTCGTAACTTGAAAGGTTCAGGCTTAATATCCAGTTATCACTTATCTCGTATATCAGGAAAGAACTGAAATATATTAATTTAATCGATGTGAAAATGCAAATAGTCAACACTAAATTCCTTAAAATGAAGTAGTTAAGATATTTCCCTTAGCAGCTAGTTGCAATAAGAATTTACTGGGCCGTTCCGTTTATTCTGAAATATCTAACTTTAATATTAGAAAATATTTTTCTTAAGCAGATTTTCAAAATCTCCAGTAATTGTGAAAACTTGCAGCTTTCAGTTATGTCTACTTCCAAAAGTAGGATTTGATTTGTTAATTAAATAAGTATGTATTATTCTAAAGCTACGAATTAGAGTTGATTTTAAATATAAAAATTGTGTATAGTTAAGAATCTATTTGAAAATTTTAGAATAAAAAAATATTTTAAATGCAATTTTTCTTACTTACCATTATTTCACCACAATTTTAGGAGGTTCCGATCTAAAGCAAAAAAATATTTTAAATTTTAAAGTATAAACTTCTTAAATTCGTAATGAAATATTCGGTTTCGCTGGTTTCCCACCAGGGCATCAGAAAGAATTAGGGTTTTTTTGTGTGACGAGTAAACTTTCCTCCCTCATTGTCCACTTCTTACGAACTATATGAACCATTTTCTTGTAAATTCACTTACTTTACATATATTTAGATTTTTTAGACAAACAAAAATTTGCCCAATGAAAATTGAAATATGATTAATGCAATGAGTGGTCATTTTTATGTCTCATTGTTTTTTCAGTACATTCAACATGAGCCACCATTATCTTCACTCCAACTTGGGACCGATCGCTGACCATACAGTTTTAACCCTTGATCCAAGTAATGGCAAAGTTTTAGAAAAATGGGGTGCAAACGCATTTTATATGCCCCATGGTCTAACGATTGATCGGCACGATAATTATTTTTTGACTGATGTTGGCATGCATCAGGCATTCAAGGTAAGCAGCTCTCAATAAAATGTAATCTGTCTACCGACTTTGCAACATATAAATATTTGCGTACAAGCAGAGTGCCCTGATATAATGTTTCGAATAAACATGCTTGTGATCTCCTTATTTTAACCAAATATTTATTACCCAGGATCGTCCATCGGAAGCTACCCAGAAATGATTGCAGTCTTGTAGACTTAAGATTTATTCATTTTTCAAATTTATTCAAATAGGAAGTTTTAGGTTGCTGCACATCTTTTGCAAAGGGTTTACATTTTCTTTTTCATTTTTTTAATATATCCCAGGCGTTGATAAATAGAAAAAATGATCTTGCTATTTACAATTCGATAACATGTCTCAATATGTTTATGGAAACCAATCAAAATCGTTTCTAGTTATATGGCTTACTTAAAGTTTACTTTATTCATTGCTTGAATATCAATGCGTGAAAAGTTGAGATTTTAACTTAAATTTTTTAAATAATTTTAAGGTTTGAATATCTTTGATTTTAGGATGTTTCTTGCACGAATGAAAAGTTTTTAAGAACATCAAAGTCAAAAAGCTTACTTTTGGCTTCAAAAAAATAGGCTCATTTTTTGGACAGCCACCAATTTTCATACCCCGATGTAACATTTGAATTATATATTTTTAGTTATCGTTTACTTTCTTCTAGTTTAAACGAGGTCAAAACATACCAACTTTGGTTTTTGGAGAGCTTTTTGTACCTGGATCTGATCACGGGCACTTGTGTAAACCAACCTCAATAGCAGTGGCGTCTACAGGAGAGATTTTTATAGCTGATGGATACTGTAACAGCAGAATCCTAAAATATAATGCAGCAGGAGGATTGCTTAGAGTAATTCCCAGTCCTTCAGGTAAATTATGGATCATACAAAGCCGTAGTATTTTCGCCTGTCAGATCGTAAAAGATCTATGTGTGATAACATTTATCAACTTTCGATTAACCGAGAATTCTAAAAACAGAACAAATTAAATATATTTTATGATATGAAAAATCCCATTAAAATATTGAATTTATCTAGAATTCCTCTCGCTGCAAGTTCCGCATTCTCTGGCTCTCATCGAATCTACAGATCGGCTGTGCATCGCAGATAGAGAAAACATGAGGGTGGTATGTCCCAGAGCAGGATTATATAGCGTTAAAGGAAGAAAAGAATCAGAACTGACTATTCAGCAGCCGGATATGGGTCGACTGTTCGCAGTAGCTGCTAAAGGTATAATATAACATTAAAACTTGAAATAAATGAATCATCTATGAAAATGTATTCAATTAGGACTTCACTATATTAAATTATTTTGCATGCATATTATGTACCTAAGTGAAGTTATACAAATTTCAGCTCTAGAAGTTTTTTTTTTGTTTTCAGTTTCAGAATAATTATTTTCATAAATTGCTAATAAGAAAGTCCCAGCTGCAAAATGATTATCTACATCTTTGGAAGTAAAAAAAAAAAGTAAATTTCTAATCCCGTCGATCATCAATCACTATCACAATCGGTTTAGTCGCTTTTTTTGCTTAGATCTTTGCAAATAACTGGTAGGCATTAGTTTTATGAGCTAAGTATGGCTATCAATTCAACTTGTTTAACTTAAAACTTCTCTCCTTTAACCCATTTTCTATATATTCAGTGATGGCGCATGAGAAAACTCAACCTGTTTATAAAAACAAAAGGATTCTGTGTACTATTTAAAGGGTCGTAATATTCTGCAGACAGATAATTAATTGTTTCCCATTTTTTTAATGATAAAATTTTACCCTTTCGAACTCTATATTTTTCTACTAAACCCAACATAATTAATAAACCATTTACCAGAAATAAAGAAATAACAAGAATTTTCCAATTCAAAAACAAAAAAAATGCGCCCCCGGGTGGGCTCGAACCACCAACCTTTCGGTTAACAGCCGAACGCGCTAGCCAATTGCGCCACGGAGGCCACAATGTTTGACATGTGTACAATTGAATTCCAATTCATCCTAATTAGGCTTTCTGATAACGACTAATGTTTACCAGATAAAATAAATAAATGGATTCTAAACATTATGTAACAACCATGAATTTTAGATAAAATAATCTTGAGTGATATGAATTAGAATTCCAAAACAACAATTTCTATAATTATCTAATTCCATATTGTGTCCAAAAATGGGAATAAGAATCGAATAAAATAATTCAAATAAATAAGAATCAATATTCAACTATTGTTAAAAATTTCATTATAGTTCAATTTGTTTTTATTTTTTCAGGAAAACTGATTTATGCAGTGAACGGATTCACTAACCAAATGTTGCCTGTCCAGGGATTAACTATAGATCCTGAAAGTGAAACTGTGATAGACCATTGGTCACCAGAAGCGGTAAGAATTACTTCTCGTATAAATTAAATCATTTATGAGCGAAAAAAAACCATTGAAAAATCGGGTTTTCTGCATTTAAGCGGTAAATACAAAAGCTCAAGATTTTTTTTGTGTACAACTCTACCATTCAACGTTTTCCTCTAGGAGGTATTTCAACCTCAAAACTGCATCTCCATGTCACCATTTCCCGTGTTTTCGTATTTAAATTTAATTGTTTCTTAAAGTTGGAACTTCAACAACATTTTCCACCAGGTCCTCATCTGTTATAAATTTTTTTTCAAAAAAATGATTTGCGCTTTCCTAAAGGTGTACATCCAGTTTTTATGATCAGAACTTCAGGCGATATTGATTCTTCGTTCTTTATTTCATTTTAATAAAAACAGGTGTTGAAAAAAAATTACCAACTTTTTATTTTTTACATACAAACTGGCGAAGCAATTTCAATCAAGTTTAACACATGTAGTGGATTACAAAACCAATAATGAAGCACATTAAAAGTAATTAGTTTGACTTAACTAACGGTAAAAAATAATCCGATTTAACACGACTTACATTTAACCGACTACGGAAAAGTTAACGGAAACAGAAATACAGAGGGTCAAAGTTATTTTTGTAATGGCCATTTTTCAATAACTCACGAACGAAGTTAGTTTTCCAATTCAGACTAATAGTCTTTTACTTAACTTCGGTATTCAAGGGTTTATATTTATAATGTGTTCATGAAATTGTTACTGTTCGTCAAATTATTATTATCCTCTATTATTCATCAATAAATAGGCAGGTTTTTCTTCTCTAAAAAATCTCTAAATTAAATATATCGCTAACCAAATTTGGGACCCTTAAAAACCAACAAATTTCGATTTTTTATAAAAAACAACCAATGTTCTTGCTGAGTGATCTGAAAGACAATTTGAAGAAAAAAAATTGTTCCCGTATTACCGTTCCGGCATTTCCTCTGAGGTAAGTTGAGCAAAACCGTATTCGTTTGATCCCAGAAATACGCATTCAAAGATATACCAGTAGGTACCTATGAAACACCCTGCTTTAAAAAATCATATTATTAGCCAATATACCTAAAATATTAAATATTTAGTATTACAAATCAATATAATTAAAAGGTAGGTCTAAAATCTGCTCCACAGTAAATTAAGCTCATCTTCTATACTTAGTTTTAATTAAAAATATTTTGATCATTTCAATTTTTTTTTTCATTTCAATTACTTAATGGAATGGAGCTAAATAATTATTCATATCAAATGCCATAGCTAAACTATCGTTACTCAAATATCTTGAATCTATAACAAATATATGCTGTTTAACGAATTCCAACGCAAAATCGGATTAAAACCGAATCGAAATGATCTTATTTAAATGCTAATGAACCTACAGAAAAATGTCCTCTACTTCAGAACAAGGCAGCGAAAGACATTAAGAAATACTAACCGCCATAAATGCAAAGAAAAAAACAAGTTTTTGTAACGTTAACGACAAACCGTGATATTTAACAATTCCAATTAGCAATTGCAAGATATGAGCACTTTGCGGCTTCTTTGAGATCCGACATGTTCCCTTGTTGCAATTTTCTGTATGAGTACTCTGTCCGGTTATATCATATTTTAACACTGATTGGTTGTCCGATAAAAAAAAACTTGACAAGCTGCAATAAATAAACCGTCTTGCGCTTGTTTGACGACATGTTCATTTAGTCAACGTAAAAAATGGCAAGTGTTGTTGAAGATTGTCCGAGATTCGTCTCCAACATTTATTCAGAATTTCAACAAAGGTCATTAGCAAACGAGAGAAATAATATATAGATTATAATCTAGTGCAAACATTTTTTTTGAAAAAAATATTTATACCAGGCAATGATAATTTTGCGCATTTAATGGACACTTTTTCTCCTAATCTACACAGTTTTTCAGTGAAAAAAACTCAACCCTAAAACTTCAAATCGCCCGCCTTTTTTGATCAGCCATTACTTTGAAATTTTGAGCAAAAGTTGCTTGGATTCCGCTCGCTCCAATTGTTTTACTTTCGGAAAGACAAAAATACTAAGTAGTTGATGAAGCGCACTTTTAAGAATATAGTTAACATTTTTGGACCATAGTGACATTTTCGAGTATTCAACATTTTCGCTATATTTTTGAATGTAGAATTGCCTCTTAAGGTCTTGCAGATTGAAAGTTGATCATCCTGTATCAACCGTCTGAATTTTCCGTTTAGTGTATAAATATATCTTTCTGGTGTAAGGTGGTTTCCTCTTATTTATTATAATCGTTTCATTAAAAATCTAGATATTTAACAAAATGTTTTTTAGGGATTCTCCAACCCGCATGATATTGCAATTAGTGCTACTGGCGAAACATTGTATGTTGCAGAAATTGGTCCAAACAAAATTTGGAAATTCGACTTGGTACCACCAAAGAAATAATTATGTTAATAAAATATTTCATTAAGTTGGTAAACAATATGTAGGATTTCATTTTCGATTCGAGCGAGATTATTAGTATTAGGTATTACTGACTTACTATCTTACCGACAGCAGCTATTCACTCATATCAAAATTAACATGTCGTGAGTTATACACCATCAGTTATCATTAACATTGTATAACATTTAGCTGGAAACAGTATCCTTAACGTTAATAGTTAGTTGCAATGTATTAACATCTAGAATAGAATAAATAGATCAACGACTAGAAGAAATATGTATAACTAGAAAAAACGATTTGTGTGGGTTATACATACGAGTAAGTATAAAGTGATAACAATAATAACATATTTATATGTTTTTAAGACATTTTGTAAACGTGGTAAAAGTATCGATACCCAAAATGCAAATATCTACTTAGTATGGTATGAGCTTCATTAGAATAATTTTGCTGAACCTCAGGATTTGGAGAAGCTTTAGTAAAAAAATGTTTTTATTTATACGATGTAATTTATTTGCCATTAAAACTGTAGACAATAATTGTAAAGTTAGTTTATGTGTTTGAATAAATGTTATGTTCAGAAGTTTTAATTTGATTTGAAACTGTTATTTCCAAACTACACGACCATATTTCAATAGCAAGGTTATCAAGTCGATATATATTTTCGGTTTTAATGCAGAAAAAGTATACTGTTTAGATGGGAAAAGTAATCGTCGCGAATAAACTTCAAAAAAATATATTTACTATTATTATTAAATCTGGACTCAGCATCCCCTAAAAGTGCAATAAAATGCACTAGAAACACCTGTTTAAGATAGGTTTGTACACAGAAGCCAAAACAAACAAATAAAGATATGGAGCAGTAAAATATTAGGAATAAGGTATCGCGATCCTCAAACAATAAATGAGTTGATAATTTACAACCCAAGCCCCGCTTTGTTGGTTTAGTAAAGTAAGTAGAGTGTTTATTTTAAGATGAGCAAACAAAACTAGAAGCCGTTTGTCACGATTCGGGCTACCTTCTACAATTGCAGGTAAATATTGACGCAAAGGATTTTCTAAGCCTGCAGCTACGTTAGTAGGTCTACCTGAAAAAAAAATATTTAATTTAATACTTTGGTGGTATAAAATAAATATTTAAATGACGACACAAACTGTAATTTATATCTATTCATATATTTATCATTAATGTAAAAACTGTTGGCTTTCGTTATTTATGTTTATGTATGTTGCCTCAAAGCGTGTACCGTCTTCAGTAAAACGTGTGGGATCAAGGTGTCTCAGAAACAAATTGCAAAGTGAAAATTCTTATTATTAGTAGCAGTATGTTATTATTAGTAGTAATTAGTAGTAATATCGAATTAAAGTTTTCAGTAGATTTGACTATTTTGTTAGTTTCTTAATCTAATTAATAATCAATTATTGCTCAGATGCAAAGAGACATCAACATTTTTTCATACTCATTTGACATGAAATGTTAAAGGTTGTGCGAAGAAGCTTTAATAAGGACAGAAAAAGACGCAAATTGCCTGAAAGAAAATAATCATCTGAAAGATCTTACATAGAAATTTACAGTAATTTATTAATTTTTTGAAATTTCTGAAAAGCATTGTTTGTACATTGGATTCGGAATCCCTAAGAAAGAAAAAGCATCTTTCAATTGCTTATACATATATCGGTCAAGAAACTAACGCTGTTGCAAGAAAATGACACATAGAAGAAATAAGTCCTTATATGTTTTCTAAAAAGGTCTTTTAATGAATTAATAATGTGGTTCTTCTCCCATGTGCAGATTCTTGAACATTTGCCGTAAAGTAATAAATGTATGACAAACCGCCACCTAAAATTTGATTTGATTGGAGTTCTGATCAAGTTTTATGTTTAAGATTTGAAACCAATTTTGCCAAGCGATTTTTTCTAATTTCATAAGCACGGGTTGGAACTAATTAAATTAAATGTATTCACTTGTTCCAAAAAAATCCAGGCAAAGCAGCACATTGAATTTTATCTCCTATTCAGTGGAAAATTATAACGACCCACATAGTGCTTTACCTTTGACTGCAAGTTCTGCCTGTTTGGTCACGACCAAAGCAGGCTATGCCATTCTTCTTAGCGAGAAAACGTATGTAAAGCTTTACTTCGCAGTATTTAAATGAGCGGGATAAAAATGGGCAAACACCTTACGTGCACACCACTCGCGAACCAAGATAATGTCTTATTTATTCCCAAGTCGTGAGAGGAAATAAAGTACAAGAAGAATGCAAGCAACCAGACCATTGGCGTTATGCGGCCCACAAAAGATATACCATGTCAACGGCTGGGAATTGATGATATTTGGTTCTCATAAAGCTTATACTTGCTTTGAAAACATTACAGCATACAAGATAACAACTGGATAAGTACTGGATATTAAAAAAAAATCCCTGTAGTTTAAGTACAAGAAACGTAAACACTTTTTTTATCGTTATATAAACGTCGTTAAAGATCAATGATGTGGGAATATACTAAATAAACGCTTAAAAATCAGCAGATTTGCTGTTAATTGAAGGCGTCCGTCCGATCAACAGTATTTCATTTTCAAAAAAAATTACAAGATCATGATTTATGATAAACCTATCATCAGGAGTTTCACTCCTCTAATAAAAAATCCCCCTTCTAATAAAAAACATTATTAGATGCTTAAGATTTTGAACTTGTAATTCGTATATTTTATATACATAGGTATATCTGTTTTTTCATAAATTGCTACAAATTTACATGAAACGGTAAACCAAATCACTTCCCATATGTGACGCAAATTGAGAAATATTGAAGACGTGTTTTCCAAACTCCTGCGAATGATATTTATGTATAAATAAAAAATGTACATATATAATATTTATTTGGATATTTCGTCACAAATTTAGGGTATGTACTACAAAAGATCAACTTTCAAAACTCATAGTAAAGTATGTGATTAATGTCCTTTAATTAAGTCTTTTAATGTTTTATAAATTGTTTATTCCAATTTCCTATTAACTCACGATTTGTATAAATTATTATGATACAATACAACACAAAAGGCCCAAAATCGTGAAATTATACAATGTTCTTTATGTGAAACTGTTCAATTTCCAATAGAAATAGAACGAATTTACCTGAACCTGCCATTCAACTTAACAACCGATATCCCCATCAAAAAAGACACCTCAATGGTGAAAATTTTACGGAGATTATACCCTATTGTGCTCAAGGGAATATCAGGATTTAGGATATGCCAGAATCATTAGGGGGATTTACAGAATAAGTGGTGTCAACTTTTCACAGGTTGTTTCGATATAACTGTATCAATCTATGATAAGTCGTTCAATGATCAATTAGCGATGCAATTGCAAAGTAAAATTCAATTACAAACTTGTTCACATTCACAGTTATTTGAAATATACAGATAAGTGAATAGTCAATAGTTATAGTGTCGGATTTGGTTATTTTTTTTGCTACTACACTTTGACGATTTTTACAGATACAACCATCTATCCACCTGATTAAGTAAAATTGAAGCACCTATGAAATTGAAATGTAATTTACTTGACAAGAGGAAAAAAGTTGCAGTTGTAGAAACTTCTACCTGCTCAATCCACCCACGACTACGATTTTTCAGTTTTACGATACCTGATCCTATGCTTTACCACCTCCTTTTCTTATATGTCTGAACAGAAATTGACTCAATGAAAGTCTTGAAATGAATCAAAAACAGAAGACTAATCAGGTCAGCTTTCTGCCGTTTTACATTCTGAATATGTTCAGTTCAAAACTGAACTGACAAGGTGGTGGCAATTTTAAGGATGTCTCTTATTTCGAACAATTTACAGGCGGAATCCGTTTGAGTTCTTTTTGAAACACAATGGCTTTAAGAAAAGCCGCCACGCCATAGATAAACCAACTTTTGGGCGAGCGGCGAGACCCAACCTGCACAGATTCAAAATATAAATTACCAAATTTACAATGCATAGCCAAAGCTCTCACAGGGAAGGTGTCGAAAAGCCGACTTTATTTGAAAAATACCGACACAATTTGTGGAAACGCTCTCCGAGGCCTCCGCTAAAGGAGAATGATCTATTACGTAACAAAAATTGAAACATATTTTACGGAAATGAAGACAGCCACTTTGAAAAGAAGATTTTGATCCGCAATTCAACTAAATATTCAGGTTGTTTTCATTGGAGCAGTGGCGGTCCGACCAGATTACGCCAGAATTGAAAAACATACGACTAATAATTCTGAGGCCAAAGCAAGAAATAAACAGATCAGATGCAGTAGCAATTTTCAAAGCAGAAAAGCTGTTATACAAATTACAAATTTATTTGATCGCATTTCAAAACCATTACAGGCCACAAATCAGACACAAGGAAAATAGATACAACAATTAATACTTTCTCTTTTTTTAAATTGGTATTATTTAGTTAAATAAAAAAATCCTGATAATTGTTCTTTACATTACAGACATCATAAATAGTATTGGGTAAAAATTTTTTCGAATTGTGATTCAGTAATCTTTACAGTATTCAACGCAATATGTATTTTCTCTGTAACGATCGTGAAACAGAAATTTACATTTTATTGGAGAGCAAATAAACGTTAATTAAACTTTACAATAAAATAACCTTTAAAGTTTAAAACCACGTCGAAACCTGATTTTTTACTTGACGCGTCTTTCGGCAGCTGTGCTATAATCTTCGGAAGAAGAATAAAGTCATGAAGTCTTCGAAGGAAGAAAACACTTAAAAAATAAAAATATATAAAAGTTGAAGAGAATTGGGATAGCGACGGTAGGAAAAAACTATTCTGTATCAAAAACTTACGTAAATTGTCGCAAATATCGCCGAAATGTAAAGTCGCCAACTTTCAGCAGAAAGCCTTAGAGTTCTTACCTGTAAAATAGAGAATGAAGATTATAAAGATTTTAATCTTAAAACGCCATTCAACTAAAGCTGTAAATTTGCACAAAGTTTGAAATGCATTTACAGATTTTGAAATATTTTAATTTAGACAATAAATATTTTTGTGAAGGCGCTACATTAGCAGCTGTTGTATAATTCCTGTATAGAATGTGAGATGATAAAACTGTTTAACAGAAGAAAAAAAATATTTTCGGGCAGAAAGAGCGATTGGGTCGATAGCCTTTTTCTGTAGGAAATAAAGATTATTTATATGTATATTATATATATAAAAATGTTTTCGGAAAACATGTTCTTACGTTGCTGCTGTGTTGTGTTGTTAAGTGTGTCTGATTTTTGGAAATTGTGCTCTTCTTTAGATGAATTTGTAACTATGTTGAACTATTGCCAAAGTGTATTTAAGAATTGAAAAGCATTACACTTTCAACTAACAACTAGGTATTGTATTTTGAATCCAAATATTTTACTTAAGAATGTTAAGACTTAATCATCATCAAACTCACACAATATAATACAAACCAATACTTCTCTGTGCTTTTGGACTAGATTTTAAAATTTTCCAAAGGGGAAAATTGATTACTTCCTTTGCACGTTGTTGCTTTATAATCCGAAATATTTTTTTGTTTCACATATGTCATTACCCCTAAAAGACACGCTACTGAATGTAAGTTCGCAATAATGATGTATAATTAGTGTAAGAGCAACCGAAACCGGTCTCTAGCGTAATAATTCGGTTTTTCAACAGAAGTTAAATGTCTCAATATAATCTGGCGGTGTCTTTGATGTTACTTACCTGGGCGACGCAATCGCAAACCCAAACGAACTCGCAGCAATTGGCCGAAGAATGAGTAATTATACTTAAGTGCAGCTGTTTGGATACGCTAGCTTTAAGTTATTTGTCGTTTGGTTGAGCAGTTAATCTACTTTAATGTTTATTTTTCCAGTTTTTTTAAGCTTGTTAATAACATTTTTACTTAGTTAAAAATTACTTTAAAATTCTAAATATAGGTATATATAAAACAGAATAAGAATGGAAAGCCGAGCTGACAAGACGACTGATACTTTTCTCACCATTTGATTAAATCTCTTGATGTAAGACGATTTATTAACACATTCATGCACCGCATGATCCGGGCGCTAAGATATTCCATCGTGACCATTTTCATCGATAAGCAGTCGAAGAAATATATGGGATTTAGCATCAAGCATATCACGTATGTACGTATACCTAACACCTTTATTTATGGCTTATTTCCAATGCATTGTGTTTCCAGCCGTTGGAGAGCCATAATTTTAATACTTAGTTATTCCAATCGAAGTGCTGAATGTAGCTAACGACATGAATATTGTATTAATACATAGCAGTCTACAGACGTTGATTTATGAATTTGCAATTTGCCATAAAAAATCGAACAATATAAAAGAATACTTTATTGAATTGGGTACGAATAGAAAATTATAATTTCGTCCATGTAGCAAGTCTTCGCTATGTTTATGGGGATGGACTCGAACTTACTTAGTAGTTAACACTTTTCTGTTAACATCACTTAAATTAAGTTTTATTTTCCAATTTGTTCTGTTTTATTTGTAATGACATTAAAAGTTGCACTGTTAGAGTAAATAATGTACTTTTTTTTCATTTTTGTAAAGCTGCATCTTAAATACTCTGTGTTACATGCTATTTCACAATATTTCTGCGATATTTGACATCGTACAAAGAATAATTACATTTTAACATCTAAGTTTGAAATAAAAAAATAATGCGAAATTTATTGAGAATAAGAAAAAATATTATTAATCGAAATGTATGAAAATCAAAATTAACAGTTAATTGCAAAACACCCTGTAAGATTACCTATAGAGGTATTTCGACGTGAAAAACGTGAAAGGTCAAAAATCATAGAAAAATTTTGCATTCCTTGTTTCTTACAATGATTTGTGGATCATTTTGAAATTAACTGTACTCCTTAAAATATAAATTCGAAATGTATATTCCAAGAATTCATTCAAGTCAATGAACTAATAAACAATTCAAGCAATGCATAAGTTTATTGCTCGGGTAATTGAGAATCTGGACCGACTAAATTGCTGTTGCCATTCCCAGTCTGAGATAGATACTTAAAATATTATTCCGCGAGGCTGGTTTTAATTAAGTATAATTTGCATACTACATTCGCTTGTAAAATTCATGATTTAGAGTGCAGTAAACTTGCCTAGAATTTAAACAAGCGACAAGATCTAATGAACCTGTAGGTAGATACTATATATAATTGAAGTCATGGAAGCAAAAACGAGTGGAATACAGAAATAATATTACTAATAAAATGACGATATAATTTTGCATGCATGTATGATAGATATTTGATAATCCATACAAATTCTCTTTAAAGGAATTGCGCTGCTATCGTGACGATTTTTATTAATATGAATGTCCTTTAGCCGTAAGCAGGGCAGTAATTATGAAATAAAGTTTTCAAAATGAGGTTTTATTGGGTTTATATTATAGTCTATTGACATTTTCGGTTTATAATCGTACATATTATGCTATTAGTGCATATTATGCTATTATTATTATTATCACTATCATTAGGTTTTGAAATATTTTGTCAATGAACGTTCATAATTAGACTTCATTCGCCCTACCCACGTATGGGAAATGTTTATGGCTTTTTATTAAATCCTCATGACCTGCTACTTTAAATTCCAATTCGTTTCTGATTATGTTAATGTCAAAATGTATAAAATTGAGATGATCTGTAAAGAAAGAAGTTTTAATATAATAATAATTTAATAATGCAACTAGAGAATGAAAAGAAAAATAAGGCGTTGTAGACTCTGGCAGTAAAAGAAACTCAATTTGGGTTGATGACTGTGCACAAAGCAATAAAAGAATCAGAACGTAAGATGCTTTCACCGCTCCATCAAAAGTGGTTCCTAACCCGATAATTACTCCGGTACTGGCCATTGGGTTCTTGAGGTAATGCTTAGCTTGCCCTGTTATTACTCTGGCAACATAATTAGGACGTGACGGATTTTATTTAAGCAGTGGCGTATGGTAAATTAAAAAACCACACTTTTGGGAATACAATTCAATAAAGTGTAAATTATGGTTGTTTCACACACACAACGCAAAGACGTCACCCTATTATTGGTAAATTGAACGAAACGAGATTGAAATTGTCATCAACTTGTAAAACGATGAACTTCAAGCCAATAATTTATGATTGGTATAATTTTGTGTTTTATTAAAGAAACAATAGGTCCAAAAGTGTCTTGACATTTTTCAATAGTTGCACCAAAACCTGATACTTTTTATTTGATTTTAATGAGTTTCTGTAGAATTATTATCGTTAACTAAATAAATCTAGTCTCTAACCAACGGTTAGTCCAATAGATATTTCCTTGGCTAAATTTAAGCAAATAGGTCTTTGAAAATATCAGCTAAAATTTACGTAAATCCATCTAATACGGTAGCTAGAAAGTAAAGTTTTCTTTCTTCATTTGCAGTGCTTTAAATGCGTGAAAGCTGAAACCAGTGACCTGCAACATACATAAAAATTCTTGGTGCTACATCACAACTGAAAAGGCGTTTTTATTAGTTCGTTAGGCGTCTTATCCGAGAAGCATATAATTTTGTCGCTATCAAGAGTGGGCATATAAAATTATTATACATATAAGCGGATAATAAACCAAGCAAAACAAGCCCTTCTTCATAGCTTTTTTCATGGCATTCATGATTTCCGAGGAATGTTGTAAGCCCAATTACCAGACATATCCAGTGACGTAGGTTGAACCGAGAGAGTTTGAACACTTGTGGTTCGTTAAATGACTTTGGGACGCTGAAAATTTTATTTTAGTTTTTGTTTAAATTTCTACTAGTAAGAATCACCAGAGTCTTTGTAAAACTATATTGTGTTAATTTATTCCCAGTGAATGAATGTTAAGCAATACTTTATTCGTCTTTATTATTAATGCGACTACAACTCGAAGATACCTAATATTCAAATATATATACTGGACAACATTAAAAAAAGTTTTGAAATTCAGGTTATTTTGAAGTTAAGAATCGGATCAAAATTATTCCATGCATCAATTAACACTTGAAGCTACATTGATAAATAATACTGTTTAGATATGCTATGAGCAAAGTACTTTAAACACATTCTTGTGATTCATCATAAAAGTAAGATATGAATTAAATCTATTAAGAGCCAATTTATCCATGTTCAGATCGTTTAGAACATATCTGAATGACGCCAGATTACTAGTAATAATGGAAAATTCTAATAAATGATGGTATTTCGTAAAATTGATAGAACCAGTTATGTTAAGAGACCTTATCTGTGACACATGGTTTGCACGTGCCATCAACATCCGTTTGTAATAAGTAGTATGTGACCGAAACATATATTTATCAGTTGCGCCCACTTGCATCTTAATTGGCCCCTATATTATAAATGCTCTGAGATGAATCTAATTATATTACTTCATTATTATCACGCATGGAGATGACATAAAAGAAATCAGTGGAGTGAAGATAGTATTGATATACATATTGCTTTGAGGAGACTGTTTTGCCAGATAATGTTTTCTAAACGTGTCATATTGGAAATTGGATTTTTATGTGAACAGGAGATTTGTGGGCTATAATATCAAGTAATCCATTCTAAATTAATGGTAAATTCAACATGCTTCAGCCAGGGGCGGATCCAGGTTTCGAGTCAGATGGGGGTCAAGTAGTAGAAACTCAGTCTTCTATTGTCCATTAAATTAGAAAAATTCTCGCTAGTTGTTAAAAACCCAGCACAAGGGTGGGGTCATGACCCCCATGACCCCCCCCCTGGATCCGCCCTTGGCTTCAGCAAGTGAGAAAAACATAAAGGTTTTCTTACATTGCAGAAGTTTTAATTCAGCTTACAGGAGAACAGTCAATAATCTCTCGAACTGCCATACTTTTAACATGGAAAATCTAGTTGGAATAGAAATAATTCACAGAAGCAAAGACATTCCAAGCAACATAGTAGTCAAAAATTTTATAGCAACATCTAAAACGAAAAGTTGAGATAAAATTATTTGATCTTTTCCAACGGATGGAAAAACTGGATGCGTATAAACAGAAACAGAACAGATCCTGGAAAAGGATCAGCAGTAGCTGAATACATAAGTAGTTTGGAGCAAAAAGTAAACAATTTATACGTCGCAGTTTTTAATAACAATTTTTTTATATATTTCTTCTGTATTCCTAAAAGACTCCCGACAGCAACACCCCCAGAGGAATGACGCCAATTTTGAATCACCCTGCATACATATATAWACAGGAATATTGACGTTCATACTAAATATTGCTAGACTCATAGACASAAGACTCATGTTTAATCGAAAATCCCTAATGCATGGGCCAAAATAAAAATTCCACATTTTATTTATCTAGGATAATTAAATTCAGAACAGTGATTCGATATTCGCAACATCACAAAGACAAACTGTCCATCTTTCAGACAAAGAGCATTCTCAATGCAACATGCAACATAATCAGATTCTTAATTAACTTTTTCGTAAAAGAGTCTGAACCTCGTTATCTCCTCATCAAAAATTCGTGTGGCAGCCAATGGTAAGGCGAGAATCTRYCGGTAARGCATGGAACTAATCTTCCATCTTTGCCGTACAATAAATCAAAATCAGAAAAATTACGTAAGTTTGTCTTGCTGCTTTTGTTCCCAGAACCAGTGTTGAAATTAAGTTGTTAAGTCTGCCTTGGGGCGAAATGGAATATGCCGTTTCGTGCCAGTGGCGTGGATTGTCAATTGTGTATACTAGACGGCAATGGATCCCGTTTTGGAAAAATTGCTATTGAAAATGTAGCACTTCTTTTAAAAAAAGTATGTGTTCCGATCCTTTTAAGTGTAAAACCATTAAATCGTATTATTAATAGTATGCAGCATTTTACAGGCTTTCTGTTTACAGATAAAGTAATACGTCTATTTCTTACAAAAAAAAATTAAAAAAATAATTTACAGAACATATTTGAACATTGGCTAAACTGCAACTAACAACAACCGTATTTGCATTTAATCCTGACTCCAGACAAATCCAGCGTTCCAAAATAAGAACTTCGGGATTGGGATTATTAATATCAGAAATTCGTACTCGACGGAAAGCTATTCCAGCAGAATCCAAGCAAATTAATTTTTCGGATATAAGTCTGGAATCAAAGACCATTTAAAAGCTGCCACTTTCCTATAAGCATTTCTTATAAGATTTATATATCAAGTTATT
The DNA here is from genome assembly GCF_020466585.1 of Dendroctonus ponderosae. Classification (NCBI taxonomy): domain Eukaryota; kingdom Metazoa; phylum Arthropoda; class Insecta; order Coleoptera; family Curculionidae; genus Dendroctonus; species Dendroctonus ponderosae. The sequence continues at coordinate 5,449,181 of NW_026018814.1, forward strand.
CGCACCTGAAACATATTATCTGTTTTTGTCTGGATCTAGCACATGCAGAACTGATCTCCGAAAAAAAAAATTATTACGTCAATATAGTTAATTTTACTTATATGCGCTTAAAATATATGTTTAGAAATTAAACTTAACTTGAATGAATTAATACGTCTAATAAACTTTTAACAAATGAAGCGTTTTGGAGTTTAATTGAAGAGAAAGAAAAAAAATTGTTTTGCTCATTACTTAGACCTTCTTCCTTGCGTCTTCAAAACTCCTAATAACCATTTAATCTCATAACATCCCCCAAATGATTTGATGTGGGTGATAAGCTGTACATGTGCAATTATAGTTTTATCAATTTTTTTTTGTTACTGGTTTTAATAGAAGCAAAAACCACTTCTGAGAATTGAAATGAGAATATAAAATTTTGCTAATCTGGGAAGTGCTTTATTTCAAAGAAAATGTAGCGTATATAATAGGATAATATAATAAGCCTCGAATTTTTATTGAAACCATTGGAAAAGTAAAAAACTCTGTTTCAAATAGCTCAAAAAAAACTCATTAATAATATTAAATTGATATGTGTAATTAAATTTTAAGCCCATTTTTAAGCAAATAACTTTAAGAAGCTTTGTCAACGAAAATCCGACATCTTAATTCGATTCACAACATCTCACATCTGTGTGTTTACGAAGTGCTAAAAATCGAATGAGTTTATAAGTGTGCACCTCATTTTCATCTTCTAACGATCTTTGAAACTGCACAAATGAGGTTGGCATAGTCTTCAGAGGAACAATAGCCACCAGAATAGAAATCTGCCTGGGTCAACCGTTCTCAGAAAACATGTTGCACCAAATGGGAATTTGATGACCGCTCATTTATCAAAATGTCCCAAAGCCAATGCAAATGGCACACTAACAAATAGACTTTTAGATTCCAATTTATTTTTAGGTAAATTCGGTCACTTCCTTTCTGAATAGATTCTTTTGTCACAAAACCAGCAAATAAATCGAACAACGGGCGGAAAGAATACGCAAGTAATCCTAACAAACCGCAAAATTCAATTAGTCGTTTTAAATTACCACACTTTTTACAAAAAAAAACCGTTTTATTCTTCAATCTAAAAGTCAGTTATATCTTCATAACGGACGAGGTAACAATGCGGGGTTTCCGCTCAATTAAAATGAAAAAGATCTATAAATTGAAAGTTAGTCGAGTGAAAAATATCATTGCAGATTATTAATTACGCCAATACAAAGACCAAATTTAAGAACTAAGTAGCAGGTGATGGTTCTTTATTAATTTTATACCAAATTTAATACTTAAATTAAAACAATCAACACTTGAAATTGAAACACATTGTATATGTCATACAAACAAAAATAAATATCACATTAGTTCTGTAGGATTACGAAAAACAGTTGAAATTTATTTTTAGTGGTTCAAAGATCGTTTAACCGTTGTCACGGACAAAACCTAAAAGGTAGATTTAAATATGATGCATGGCCTAACAGTAAATATGTTACATGTAGCAGTTTAAAGTACTACAGGAAAACATTAATATCTCCTCCAGGTGCACCTGCCAAAACTTTTTCGACTAAGGATTATTTATAGATTGTTAGATTCGGGCTCTCCGTGCTTTTATTGAGATTTTACGTCATAATTTATCAGGAAGCTTTTAATAAGAGAGATTCTTGCTTCATGACTGCTTAAAGAGAAATAGCTCCTATTTATAGACGGCTTTGAATTCTTAATCAACTCGTTTTATCAATCTCTGATGGTTTAGCTCCTGTAGTGATAGTCATTTGGACTGCAATAAATTAGAGAAGCCATATGAAAATATCTTAGATGCAAATCGAGAAAAGACTTTCTGAAATGTTTTCAAGATAGAAGTAAAATGAACAGCTTAATAATACATAAATCTTAATAATTTATAGTCCTTATCGAAGAATGCCTAAGAGATCAACAGATATACTTGAGTATAATATGATAACGTTTTTAAGCAACTAACTTGACATCTTGAATCGGAAGAATGCTTTAAAACACTGTCTTTTCCTCTGTCTGCAAATTTAAAATGTAAATCTTGAAAACAATGTTCACGTGAATTATTTACCATTTGATCAAAACGTTTTAGTTTTATCAGGTAAAAAAACAATGAACTTGGAAAATGCTTAAATCCTTTGTACAGGAGCCATGTGATTAATTAGTATCAACTTATTAGCAGAGCTTAAATGGAATCATACGAATTTAAAAACAAGAATTTCATGCTTTACTATCAAAATGATTATGGATGTAAAAATACTAAAAATATCTCGAAAAAACCGTTGGAACAACTGAAGTCGCTGACGTTGAAACGGAAGAAATCATTTCTAGTTATTGAACTTATTAACTTCATCGTTTGCGCAAGTCGACAATAAAAAGATGTGAATTCTAAATATGTGTACAGTCTTTGCAATGTTCAATTGTATACGATTTGCTAATTAAACTTGCAACCGACAATGAAATTAGGGACTTAAATATCAAATGTAGGTAATAATCATAGACGAATGAATTAATCTACCCGAAAATCAAAACAAATTTATGTGGTAATTAAATTTTATTGTCCCTTTGATAGGCAGTTTCTCGGTCGTAAATGTTAAAGCCGAAAAATACTGAGACCAAAAGTAATAAAATCAAAATCCCACTGTCTCATATCCATAAATTTAAAGACAACAATACCCCTCTGATTTAAATAGTTAGTTCCTTTTATTGAAGTGATTCAATAAAAATGGTTTAAGATATTGCAGAAGCTATAAAAATATGAAATGTTCTAAAGATCTCACCTTTGTTCTTAAAAAATGGAAGGGTTTTGAAATTGTTTCGATGTGAGTTTGTCTTAACAGAATTAAGTAGTTGGTGTCTTACTTCTAAAAACTTCAATCAAATGAGTTATTTGGCAATAAATAATTCTGAACCAGTATCCACTTATATACCGGTTACAATTTTTTTCAATATCTTTTTAATGTTCATTAAATTGTGAGTTTTTGTAGCTATAAACCTCTATGTAACCTAATTAACATCAACCAGCACGTGTATTGCTGGTAAAGAATATCACGAAAATAACTGACTGGATAAATAAGTATCAGTAGGATACTTAATAACACTTCAATATTTCAACCGTCAAACAATTATTTCATTTCTTTACATCTCTTACTTTCCAATCAAATCAAAACAAAATATATTCTTTAAAGCTAAAATCAAAAGTGCAATTTGATACATATGCTTCCTCTGTTTTGTCTGCTTTGTTTTCACGAAATAATTTAGTTGCTTTCATAATAATTATGTAAACTCATAATATTTAAATTTCAAAAACCTAAGCAACATAATGAGATTAATATAATAGTACAAATCATAGAAGCATCTGAAGAATAGATGAGCGGTTACATCTTGGACTCATCCCAGAAAAACCCTATGGGCGTAAATTCCGTGATAATATTTTGAGTTTAATATGTTGTTTACTATATTTAATTGGAGTACTTCAATGCTTGTAACAAAATGTTGTCAAAATATTAGCTCATATTAGAAAAGCATTAACTTAATTAGACTCTTTGTTAACTAGTAAGTCAACTTTCAATTTAGCCACGTATAGACATAGAAACGTAAAAGCCAGCCGTTGATATACAAAATAGAAACCTGACAGTTGCTCTATCGAATCTAAAAAAGAACAATGATTATAAAAATCCCTTTTCACGCTATCTCGCTTCGCTACAAAGGAACCATAAACAAAGTCCTAAACTTATGACCAGTCGGTCCGGTGTAGGATGTAACAGCTTGAATACTGAAATGAGTTTCGAGAAAACCTGTCTGACTTTTTCTACAATAAAGACATTGGTTACCTGTCAGAAGAAGAGGAGTATTCGCCACTCAATTGATAAAAAAAACGATTTCTAAGTTTTCTAAATTTTATAGTACATTTTATTGTAAAATAGTTTTGAATTAAATACATATTTTAATTTGTAATGGTTTTAAAAAATACAAATACAATTTTACATTCTAGTTATTGTCTTGAATAATATTTTTAATTTTTGAGGAATGAAAAAATATATTTTCTATCCAGGTTCCAAGACAGAACCTCTATATTTTCTTGAATGAAAAAGATTTTGTTGTTTTGATTCAGAACCGTGGAAGTTGAACAAGTAATATTTTAGAAAGGAATATAATCATTGCTATTTACCTTAATTAGTTGTGTCTGTGACTACTTAATATATCTATATAATGTCTACCTATTTTATTAAAAAGTTAGTAAAAACCTCAAGCGTCTAGGCAGTAATAAAATCTAAAGAGCATGCTAATGTGCTACTCAACATAGAAATATTGTATAAATTATTACGTACGAAATCTGAAAATAATCAATGCTTTAGAAAGCATTTGTTACCTATGATATGCTGAGTGATCTAATGTTTAATAAATTATGAGATATATTCCATTTGATGAAATGAGTAAATTCGTGTAGTGCACCAACTTGTACTATGTGGAAAGAATATAATACTTTTCGTATTATGTTTTTTAAAAATAAGAAAAGTTGACCAAAAAAGATCCCTGATTTACGAGTCAGGTAGGAAGGCAACTAATTACTAATAGCGATTGAGTTTGAACAAAGTGTTTTTAATCTAAAAATATCTGCATTATGACGGTGCTTTATACGTTCATTTAATTAATAAGGGGTGTAAATAATACAAACGAAAACTATCGAGAAATTATTTAATTAAATACGTTGTGCTTCCATAGAAGATTATAGCATTCGAAAAGTCACTCTGATATGGGTGGAGCGTGGCGTCAGTAAAACTGCGGGTTCCTAACGAACAACTGCCGTCCAATCTGGCCTGTAAATCTCAAACTTGCTAGAAAGAAAACAACTAAAAAGGTGTGGGATCTTTGAATTTTAGGAAGCCGTATGGTCATCTGGCTCAATTATATCGTTTAGCAGCAACTAGCAGCCAGAAAGTTGAAGATCAGTTTTCGAAGAGACACTTCAATTTAATAACCAAAACTTGTGACTTCAAAAAATATTTTTTTAACAATTTTTTATCTCTCCTAATAGTATCGTGCGTTTAGAATGCTAGACAGATTAAAATTCTTTGCTCCAAATAATAACTCTCGTTGCAGGTGGTTGGTGGGCACCCGCATGTTAATTCTGGATGCTCAAAGATCCCAAGAATATCAAATTTGTTTTCATCTTTCGATAATCTACTACAAGATATATGGGCTCAACGGCTCAAGACAAAGGAAATCATGCAGGATGGTTGTCAAAAATAAAATATTGGATGGCAACCACCCTGCAGTGAAAATGTTTTCGCTTCTATTACATGCTGAGCAGATGGTATGGTTAAAACGATCCGAGCAACAACAAAAACAAGAATCTCGAGGTAAAATCTATGCTGAAAAATTACACTGGACAAAAAGTTTTCTTAATTCAAATTATGCTACTTAGACAACTTTTAAATAGAGGCAGCCCTCACTGAGCGTTTGAGAAGAAAAAAAAAATTTTGTAATTTTGTAATTAGTTGAGGCTGCTTGAGAGTGGCACGTGAGCTGTTTAAATTGATAAACTTAGCAATAGCAGAGTTATATGTTAAGACTATGTGACCACAATCGCAGAGATTGTGGAATTGGACTACACTAAATCATGTGGCTATTATTACCGAGGGAATAATCCCTTTTTGTTGGTGGGTTTTCTGTTTTTAAGCAGCACAAATAAATGTTAAATTAAAAAGGAACAATACTAAAACGGCTGAGTTCGGATATTTAAATATCTTTAATTTATCATAGTCTCATAGTAAGTGTTTGGGTTTATTGGTTGTGTTTACGTTAAATTCAGGAAAATGTGTTATTAAAATATATATATATGTATTATTAAAATTCACTAAAATACAAATCCACTTGTACTAATGTGGAATTCATATTTTGTAATTGGATCTACCCAAAATACAGCGAGTGGAAGTGTTGGTGGTTTAAGACACAAAAAGCTGCTAATCGTATAAATTTTTCGAGCCAATTGATACTCACAAATAAGCAAGGCGAATCTTTATTAACCGTTTATGTATTAGAACATAAACTAAATTATAGGTCCACACTATCAATCGTGCCGCGTTCGAGTGTAAGTAAGTACCTGCAACAAAAAAGCGCAAACGTTCTTAAATGTACGTGATTCATTTAATTCATTAGTGACCAGTCGATTTTTAGTTTAATTAAAATATTCCTTATGAAGCACTCGCTTACCCACTGCATTAAGATCAATTAAGTTTATTATTATTACTAAGTGATAATTATTCCTCGAGTCCAACAGCAATATGAAACGCATAAGCGTAACTTTGTTGTGTCCGATTGTTGAACAAAACAACATATAAAGTTAGTTTTCTTAGGAGGCAATGGAAAATAGTCAAAAATTATTCATACCATAAAGATGTTCGTARAAAGYAGTTGCAAACGAAAATAGAAAATGTAGCAAAAAGAAACATTTACRAGGTCCTTTAATGAACAATTGTAAATTTTCCAATACATAATATTGTAGAAGTTGTATGAAGCKTGACATTCTCAATGATARGACGTGAAGTTGTGCTGAACTCGAAGAAGTTCTCTTAATCTGATGGAAACGACATATTCTTAAKTTCAMTTAMCTGTCTAATAAACTTGTAAGAACTRGAATAGTTTTAATAATGCTCGTCCAGTTCTGAAAATCCGATTTTTGCATTCAATTTCTATGAATTTTGGGGAATATGTACACGAMTTGAATTCGCCCAACAGGTGTTTTTATACAATTCAGAATACGTTTCTAGGTACATTGGAATCGACCCCAATATCTAATAGGTTCTAATACAGATGTCAGCTCCAGCACAGCCAAACAATAGAAATTCATATAATGGATTACTTATAAACGGACTTTTGTGATGAATGTCCTGAAACCTCAACGATTTACAGAACTTCAAAATGAAAGAATAGAACTATTTCGGTGGTTTCAGATGCTGCTTTTGAGCTGGTACAAAAACGAAAGAAACTGAATTTGGCTCAACAATGAATCGCTATTGTGACACAATACAGTTTCCAGTTCGAAACTTTTTAAAGCGGGAAACAGGGGCTTAAAAATGTAATAGAACGTATTTCATAACGATAAACAAATATTTTAAAGGAATCAAAATGGACGTATTTTGTTTATATAAATTAAAGTTATGGTATAGCTTTCGGCCAATAAGATCCATTCAAGCAGAGTCTATGAATCTGAAGAAGAAACTTTGAAAAAGTAGTCGTTAATTGATGCTAGAGTAATAAATGAGAAGGAAACCAGACACAAGATAAGACTTATATTCTTGAATAAATCCAGAACATCCGGGAGATAAGTGTTATTGCAACTAAGTGCTTTAAAGGTGACTCTCAAAATTTCAAGTTTATTAAAACATTTTTAATAAGAACATCTATTTCAAACAATGACCATTTATGATAGTTTAACGATTGATGGCAAGGAGTGGCTTGGCGAAGTTAGATGCAGTCTGCTTTTTAGTGAAACGAAATATAATGATTTTATAACAAAAATTTCAAAACGACTTACTAGTTGTAGTAGTAACTAGTCATAAGATTGGTCAATCTAGGTTAACAACTATAATTATAGGAATTATTTAGCTAAAACATAAAATTCTGAAGCGAACATTAGAACAAATTATGCACCTATGCACATTATTGAGCTTTTAGTTGAAACTAGGTAAACAAGAACTCAACAGAAACTAGATTCACAAAATAAGTCATAACTATATCATAACAGGTAGATATTGATTATACATCTCGACAAAAAGTATTTAAAAAATAATGTTTCAATCATTTGAATAACTTTTTCCATTCTAGTTGAAGTATGAGAATGTTTAGACAACAAGTAAGTAAATATTTTCGTTAAATGTCAAATAAGGCGGAATTATAAAGTTTCGTAAAGACAATAATTTAAAAAGAATAAATAAATTAATATTTAATAATGGCTCCACAAATATACAAATAATGGTTAAACATAAAATGAACATATTTCAAGGAAGGTGACAACGATTGGTTAATTAATAAACTTGATTTGTAAAAGAAGCAATATGCAGCAAAACTAAAATCATCTGAGGATACATTCGTAGATGCCGCTCAGTGAACTGGACTATATACTACATAAATAAATCACTAAAAATAAAAGTATCTGGATTAATGTTTTACTCATAAATTCTCGCGGGTTGCATCATATAAAAATGTCGAATGTCGTGTCAGACCCCAATAAATCGAATATTTTTATCTAGGTTCATAAAAACGACCCATCATCCTGAACTGAGATTTGGGATTTTAGAGAATAAATAATGCCAGATAAAACGGTCGCTTGTACGGTCGGTCGGTTAGAGATTTGGGACGGGTTAGAGGAAAAGCAACACCTCGGCACCCGAGGTCAAAGAGAAAAACGTCGATAAGCTGCATCTTAATTAAGACATTTAAAAACGTATACGGAACATATAATGCATTTGTTGTCACTCCAAAGATAGCGTCTGCAGATTAATAGCTTGAAGTGGGTTTGGGATTTTTGGGCCTGTCACTGCTCAGAATTTCTGTTATATCGCGATTGAAATGATAAATTCTTTCAAATACCTTTTTTAATTGTAAGTTACATTTCCTGTATGGATGACATGGTTCGGAATATTTAAAGAATTCTATTTTTTGAGTAAAATTGATTTAAGTTCAATTAAAACATCTCGTAAGTAAAATCGATGTAGGGCATGAGTAATTTTATGATCAGTATTAACGCACATTTATCATTTATAAAGCAGTAGTCTTTTTGGATGAGCATTAATTTCGGGAAATAACTATACCTATAAGAATCCCAAAATAAAAATTATTGTTTATTTTCGCACCCCCTTAAGACGTTTTGTCTTCTAAGTTCCTGTGCATTTAACTATGTGTAAGATGTTAAATATCGCCGTCAACAAAGCGATCGTTTCGGATAATATCATCTCATCTAAAGATGTCCTCACAAGAAAAGTGAAATAATTTTTTAAGTGAAAGGTTCTCTGCGAAAGTTTGAAGCTCCAGAAAAGTTGCCTTAAAACAAAAGCGCCTCATTGAAAAACTTTGCTGGTTTTGAGTATGGTTAATACATTAGAGCAACATTAATCTTGAGCACGTATAAAATTTGTGCGTTCAAATAATAAACACTTTTATCAATTCAACAATAATCCTTATTTTACGAATCACTCTACTGCAATCACTTTTTTATTTTTTAATGACAAATTGAACCTAAAAGTCACGGTCTTCTATATAGACATATATGAGCTATATACTTTGCAACACCCTATTGTTTTCAAGCCAAGCAAAATAATAAAAAAAATGTTTTATGAACTGAACACAAAAGTTGTACGTGAATCGTTCAGACAAAAAGCCATGGTGTGGTCTACCGAAACGCGTTATGTTTAAATCGATATTGTCAAGACGAACGACAGAAAATTAAGTAGCCATTTCCTGTCTTTATTTGGTAATAAACCTGAAACAAAAGAACATGGTAGGTCTGGAGGGCAGGCGAAAGACAAGCCGATAATAACAGAAGCGTCAAAGGCAGTAGTTCTTTAAAATTAGTCTTACAAAACATTATCTAGACAATGCGGCATTTATTTATGTAAATTTTGTGTTAGGAGGCATAATGCCATAAGGCATTACCATGAGGTTCTACTTTTTTTTGTATTCAGAAATCTATATGCATGCTTATAGCCTGACCGTGTACCTGACATGAGGTCAATTGACTTTTTCCTATGAGGTCATGTTAAGGCTCGAGCTTAGAAACAGACACCAACATTAGCTCAAGACATAAAAGATCAAGTTTTAACATCTGAGAAATAATTCCTACCCCTATCTACTGACCGATGAAGCAAAGAACCTAAATGACATCTTTTACCAGTTAAACATTGTCCATTCGCTTTTACATTTAAAAATTTTTTCTCAAAAATGAATCAAATTGATGTCCGTGAGCGACAGTAGAAATGAACCATTTTATAATATCTATGTATAGGAAGAATTCGTCAAAATAGAAAACTTTAGATTTTATTAGCTTTCGTTATTTTGGATTTTCCAGGTTGACGGGACTCTCCTGAGAAAGTAAGCTGACCCCATTGGCACATTTTCTCTAATTTCTTTTAATGCAAAAACAGATTAGTTAAAAAACTAATAAAAGATAAAATATGAAATATTCGCTTTCATTGACAAATAACCGGGGTAGACAGACGATAGACACTTAAGCAACATAAGGCAAAAACAGAGAAATTAACATTTTTATTAAAATGGTAAAAACTAGTAGATATTAATGCCATAATCCTCCTAAACCTTTTTTGAAAAAGTTAAATAATTTCTAGTATTTCCCTCTCGTTATATGTATATTTTATTAAATAATTTCGTTAGACTCGTTTGAACTGGTCGAGATTTTTACTAACTGGACTGGAATTTCCTCAGAACGTCCAGCTCTACTATTTTTAGTTAAAATTGGTTTTAATTAATCGAGTCCTCGACTTCGAATCTTCGAATCTCGAATTTTCGAATTTGTAAGTTGGGCGTGTTTAGTTAATTTCTGTCTGAAGTAATTTTGTTTATGTATTTAATCTATGTTTTTCTTTTATCTTTTTTTGCGATAATCAAGTTCTGCATTCTATTTCGAGTTTACGTCTAATAGTATTTTCTTCTGAGTGTTGTTAGTAATTTCCGTTAGTTTACTGTGTAGACTTTCTATGTCGGGTTCCTTGCTCAGCCCTTCTATTTTTTGCCATTTCTCCTCAAACATTCTTTCTCTAGCTTCTTTAGTCATCTAGTTTGCACTTTTATATGATCTTTTATTTACTGGCTATCCTGTAATTTTCTTTTCCAGTTCATAAACAGTATAATATCTGGTGTTATCCAAGTTTTAAGTGGGTTATTTACTGGTGTCTTCATGTAAAATGACCAACGGTCACTCTTAAGCTTCGATACATTTAGTATGATCTTGGACCACAATCAAAGCACGAAAAGTTTGAAAATCTGCATACTTGCAGATTCCATATGTAATTATTCTACAATTTTGATTCTTCCGCATTCATCTTCGTCGAAAATAGGTTGTGAATAACTCGATAAACTAGTAGCACCTTTAACGACTTGTTCGGCATGTTGTAGGAACTCATAAGAGATCTTAGTTTTCCATTAGTTTCACGTGAAGACTTTTAAGATACGCCCATGCTTAAATCTAAGAACACAATAACGATATCATAAAAGAGATGGCCTAGGGCCAAATGAGCGCAGCTGCGGCCATTGAAGCACTGAGTCCAAGAGCAAAAGACATAGAAGGGAAGAGCGAGAAACAGAGAAAGAAGCTAGGTACTCTGGCGGCTGTCAGCCTCTTTCCAGCACAACTTAATCTTCAGATGGTCTTTGCCGTTGAAGGAAAGGGACACGCTAGTCGCTTGTTTGTTTGTTGTTCGGCTCAGCTGATACGGACGTAGTCGTAGTCGTCGTTAGTTACACACCTAGAAGACTTGGGCCAGGTTTTTTGGGCGACCGGCTTCAAGGATCGTCGGCTACGCGTTTATGATCCGATATTTCGAGATTTATTTTGAACTTTTTGGACGGTTAGTGCGTTGAGTAATAGTTGTTAGTTTGGATTATTGGATGCGGATAATGCTAAAGGATTTAAAAAATTAAACGTTGGGTAAGTACATTTAAACAAATCCTTAGCTAAGCCAGAGGAGTTTGAAATAGTCTGTGCAATTGTTCAAGTGTGGGCTGTGTTGCGTATTAAATGTATTTTTTGTTACTTAAAAATGAACGTCAAAGTTGGTTAATACCTACCTGTATGTAGAAAGAATTATGAGATAAATAATCAAATTTTATATGCATTTTGTATCACTTGAAAGACCCAAAGGCTGTCTTCTAATAATCAGATCGCGTTTGCTCCCATCGGACGAGCGGAACAAATCATGTCATAAAGAATGCATTTGTTTGATGCGTATGTGCGTTATCACATTTAAAATAAGGCCAAAATTACATTTCTAACAAATTCGCATTTACTTGGATTATTAGAAATAACATAAAGTCCTTACTTAAAACATATTTGAGTGAGTGTTTCATATATTTCACTCAGCGCGAGGTTTTAGCTCTTACTACACGTACTAACACTATAAATTCCGGAACGGAAACTCGCATAAAAGAGAATTCGTAAGAATTGCGTATTATTGTTGATTATTCCGCGCAAAGTAATAAGAGATAGGAGTAAAAAATTGCAATACAATAGTTTGTGGTAGTTGTAGATATACAATAACTATTAAGATTTTCATTACTTTTTACTTCGGCATATTGACTGAATTGCACTTTTTGAACTTTTTTGCAGAATTTGATTTGAATGTTTTTACAAATGGCTAAAAATAAGCCGAAACATTATGAAGAGAATATTTTTCAGTCAAAAGCCAACAAATTAGTTCGAGAACTGAGAGAGAATATAAGCTGCTGAAGCTGAAGATGTAAGACGGTAACTACTCATGTAAAAAGACAATCAACCTTAGCTTCCAAGACTTCTGTGGACCTGTGAACATTATTTTCATCACAAATTAAACTAATCATCAACTTATGATGATATTATGATTAGATTTAAATCACAAGAGTAAATAAAAAAAATGCATAGGAATTTTGCGGAAACCAATAATTTTTTGCTGAATATTATAGATATTTATGAACCTATTCTTGTCTATTTCTTCTTATTTTTCGTTAATTTCAAAATTTTCTCGGTGATATGTTTTCTATTCTTTACAACAGTAGCTACCAAAATGTGAGCTTATTTAGACACATTAATATTACGAATAATTTAAGTAAGTACCTACATAAACGAAGGCTCCACGGTTCATCATTACAATATATTACTTAATTGAAGTCAATTTCAAAATGACTTTTTTTTTCGTTTTCTATGTTTTAGCATTTATACAGTATTTATTATTTCCAACTTTATGTTTACTTTTTCCCACCTGCAATTTTTTTTTATTAGTGAGTTTGTATTTAATTTTTTTCCTGTCCATAACATTTCCCATTAACATTACATTATAAATCATTCTACTCAAACCATCTTGTACATTCGAACAATACTTTGTTGATGATGTCGAATTGAAGAATAAATATAAATATGTTTATACAACGTTTCTGCTGTGTAAAATAATACTTTAATAAAGAAATTTTTGACTTATATCTTGCTTCATTGAAGTGTGAACAAACTTCGATTACTTCATACGTTTTGCACAGAAGAGTGTTGTATTAAACGTTTAACAGTATTTGCATCAATTTGTTAAGTTTGCTTAAGGTATTTAGCTTTAATTGCAGTTAATTGTTTTTTCGCTTGGCTTTTTAAAGTAGTTTGCTAACTATTAATGTACACCAACCTCTTCCTTTCTATCATTGAAACTTATAATGTCTAGTCATTTATAAAAATTCTTCGACAAAACGTTATCGCACTGGACGCTTGCACTGAAAGCGGTCCAAGTTACTTACTTTTACTCAATCGATTAATTATGATCAGTTCCAAAATGTAAAAAGTTAAACAAAAAAATGTAAACCTTTATTATCCAGTTGATCATGATCTGTATCGTGTAGTTTTACTTAGGTGTGATTTAGTGAGTCTGTTATGTGGAGATGTGATAATCAATTGTGTGTTTATAATATCATGCCAAATTCTTGTCGGGTTTACAACATTAATGCAATTGATGTTTGCTCTAAGCGATCTAAATTACACACATATTTATGATATGCATTTAAACTGAGACATAAAATCGTCAGAAAAGCATTTGTAATGGAGAAGGTAAAATGGGTTACCTATTTCATGCTGATATAATCATGGCTGGGAAATAAAAAGTTCGGTATTGGATTACTATTTCATATTTATCCTAAAGTGCAAATTAATATTTAAAAGGCTTGTTCAATTGAGGTAAATGGCTTTGAAAAATTTATCACTAAATAACTTGTGTCGATTAAAATAGAAATGCGACGCTTTGAGTTGGAAGAAACAATAATTCAGGCCGGGTATATGATAATAATAGTTCAACGCTGAACCCTAATCGCATGGCTTTAGAAAGATTTAGAATTGTTTAGCTGCAAAAAAGGATTATCGAGTTTTGAAGGCTTAAATATTTGTTTGAAATTAATTGGGGTGTAAATCTCTCTTAAACAATAACCGTGATTCCTTTGAAATTGTGCGAAATCTGTCTAGATGCTATCCAAAGGATCAGGTACCAGCGACTACCTGGCTTTGTTCATATTCTGAATGCACTGTTACTTGCACGAAGGGCACCTTATAAACAGATGTTCGGTTTTAAAGAAATTCACTTCTGCAGTACTTACATGCTATTCGTTTTAAACGCTGCTTTATAAGAAAATTAAACTACCTATTTTATTTTAGAAACCGAAAACTCACAAATTTACCTATCTGTTCAAAGGGTTCTACCAGCCAAACAGATCTTGGCGGTTCTGCTAAACGTATTTTTAATCCTTCTCGGTCTGCTTTAGTGGAAAAACTCAGTTGAAAATTGCATACATTATGCGGCTTTTTGTGGTAACTGTTGAGTTCGGTTAAAAAAATAGCAATAGGTGAGCATCAGAAAGGTGGTGAGGCACAAAAGAAGAAATCACGTCAACTGGTTTCCAGCGAACGGAAAGCTCTTATTTAAGTAAATTACTGCTTTTTCGAGTTTCTAAACGTCGTACAAATTGTTCAATTTTCAAGATGCTCGTGGTTTTAACCAACTCCCGAACTTCGCATTGATTGGCCAACCCAAACCCCATGTTATATAAGGTCATTAATGAATATGTTGATATGAAGGCGGTCATTTATAAATGCATGAATATTTTATTAAGAGTATTATAGGTGGTTGTTGCCATGTTTAGTGGACTATTAGGCATAAAAATTCAAAACACCAAAATCAAAATGGAAGTACCCAGGAGTAAACAGTAAAAGTAATACATTTAGGCATATGTATTTTAAAATCATTAGAAAACTCGGATGATTTTTTTGTCAAGCTCATTTTGAAAGTGAAGTTGATCCAATAGAAGACGTTATTAAAATTGCACAACTGGAATACTACGTGAGTAAAATTGGATAATGAAATATTTTGAATTTTTGGCTAAAATCTGATGTTATCTATCGGAACACGATAGTTGTGAAGTAAAATTGCTGAGAGTGTAATTAGTAATTATCAGATTTTTTATTAAATCGATAAAACTTCAATCATGCGAATTAATTACGTCCGATTGAATTTGTCACGAAAACCTGCGTAAAACCCAGTTCGATGTTTCACAAAACTTTATTGTCGTTTTTCGCAAATTTATGTAATCTTGCTCAGGAAAGCGATTGTCGTAATACGTTCAATTTTAATGCGTTTTCTGCTGCCTATTTGGATTTTCACTGGTTTGATTAAGTATAATCGAATATATGCGAAAGTATATTCGCAGTTTGATGTAAAATAAGCACGATTTTGTAAGCGTCAGTCGCTTTGCAACTTTACAACAACTTTATAGAATAAAAATAGCTGATGTGAACCTAATCAGAAGAAAGACACTGGAAAAGGAGGCAATTTTTATATACTGATATGAGATCAGGCCCTATTGACCTGTTCCCTGCTAAGTTTCTTAATTCCTACTATTCCTACACTAGTCTTGAATCACATTATCAGAAAGTTGTTAAATAATATAGCTTTTTATTAAAATCAACACAGACGTCTGAACGCTTTACTGGTTTAACTAAGATTATGGGGATCGTTACGTATGATTTGAACTTTAATAAATCAAATCAGTTGAAATTTGCAATTTTTCAATGGCATCGCCAAAACGAGAAAATCAGTTTGCTTAAAACGTGTCAGTAAATTACAGTTGCTTCCAAATAGAAATGTGCTGACGTAATCTGATTGCAAATAAACAATTATTATGCGCAATGCGTTTCTAGTTCATTGCAAATATATGTCACGCTTGCTTAGGACTACTTATGCTTTATAAAATCATTTGTTCTAGTGTTTGTTAATAAGTTTAAACGCACTTAGAATCTCAAGTGTGATGGTGGCATTGATATAAATATAATATATTTTGCCGCAAAGCAACGAAACGGAGTTACATTATACAACAAAGTGTATAATAATACTGCTATAAAACAATAATAGTTAAAGACAGATATTCTTTAAATTATTAAATCGTAATCCATAAGCTGCACGTATTCGTAAGCTGCGAAAACACACCACAGTCCAGCGGACTAAAAAGTTCAATGTTCAGAATTTCAATGCTCAAATACAATTTGTCGTCATACGAAGCGGTTATAGAAAATCGATTTCGTATAGTGCAATTTCAGTAGTAATTTTGAAAATATCCTCAAGCTCATTTGTCAAAAGTGAACCTTCCGATAAAGGACTATAGAAAATTTTCATATGTAAAGAACAACCTACAATACTGGTCTGGTCAATTCTTAGTTGATTTATTAATCTTACACTTAAAGTAGATGTTTCACAAATTCTTCAATGTATAGTGTTACAAATTATATCAAGCAATTATAACTCGCAAACATTGCACTTTTTGTTTTTAATCAACATTGACTTAGAGCATAAAGCTGAATGTCCCATAAACAGGTGCTAAGCTCAAAAGTATATTTACTCTTGTTTACGAACGGCCAAGGCTCTCGAGCGAGTATTTTTGTATTCAAATTTGTATTTGTAAAAAAATTCATGCGTTCAAGCTCTTCAGATTAGCATGAAATATTTGGTCGACTCTCCCTAGGATTAGGATAGGGGGTAGCAAATTTTCGTTTTTCCTCATAATACTGTTTGGGAGTGCATATTTTTATATGACTCCTAACTACCGCCTACAGCGCAATTGAATTAGATGCTTAGAAACAACTGACATAACTGGTTATTTTTCAGCTTATTTCAGGATTCTTATGCCCATTTCATTTACTAAGCTTTCCTTCTTTTCCATCGATTTTTGCTCTTTCCTATTGAACATGGATTAGAATATTTTACATCCAAAAATGCCTAACAAGCATTTTGTCCGTAACGTCGCAAATAGCATCATGGCGCATATGAGCAAATGTATCCCTGATAGTGTGACATACAATGACTCTAAGTTTACATGGGACACCCTGTATATTATAGTTTTTGATATAATTATTTTAGTGCTCTTGTGTCTTCCACTGTTTCAATCCGCATTGTTCGAATTACTATTTATTTGTATAGAATGCCATTCTGAGCATTCTACATTTACCTATTGGTCAAAACCTAATAATCCAACATGCGCAAACACTATTTACATCGCCTGCTTTTTGTCTCACTGTATTCACTAATTAAACAAAACTATTCAAATTGAAATTTTGCAAATATTTTGCGGCCAAAGTACTTTTGGGTTTAAATGACTATCAGGTCCCCTTTTTTCTTCATGATTGTCTCAACATATTTGGACTGGGTTGTTTGTATGTTGATGCCGTTAAGTAGAAGGTTTGTTTATGTCTGCTTACTTTATGACTGTGAAATCATGGACAGATAAAGTTTTTGCATCCCGATGTTAGGCATGCCTGTATATTGCTTTACACGATTACACGGTATAACGAGAAGAAAATAGTCAGAATGCACTTCAAGTTCAATTGCACGCAGAAGTTTCCTTTTCCACAACTTAGGAACTAACCGACAGCCGAAAGTCTTTTCAGAAATCAAAACGTCTATTCTTGTTCACATCTGACTTGTATTTCGTTATGTGCATCCTATTTATAATGAAAGAAATATTAAGTTCGGCTTGGAAACGAAAAACATATGGCCGCCGGAAACCTGAAAATTGAACCTTTTTAAAATTTTATATGACCATATTGACTTGTGAGTCGGGCTATACGAGGATCAACTCAAAATGAAAGAATTATTTATGGTTATATGCACTTGATGGTGTGCATAATACAGTTAAAACCCAAAAATTAGTATGCTGTTATCAATAGGTTTTTAGTATATGATAGGGTTTACTCTTGTGTCCATATCAGAAAAATAACTAGATTTTTCGAAAAAAAATCGACAAACAAGTTTTCCACGAAGAATAGATTAGTTATTGTTGAAGTGTAGGCAAAACTGACAAATTGGAAACCACTTGATCAGTTTCTTCAGTTAGGCAGGAAAGTATTATAAAAAAATCACCCAAACTGTATTCCCCTTACTCTACTACTACTAATAAATAGTAAAAAAGGCACATTTTATTGCAAATTAGGTTCTGGTCTGAGGTTCTAGTTAAAGCGCCTCCCTGGTACGCAAGAGCCATAAAAGAGCTATTCACAAAATTGACAGACGACTAAGATAAATTTAGACGGGCACCATATGTGTTCGAACACGACTTAGAATTTACTTTGTAAATGTATCTAGAGATGCATCATACTCTGCTTAGGGGGGTGTGTCTGTCTGAATGCAAAGATTTTCAGGGACATTCAGGCGGGACTTTGATGGGACTTGAAAGAAATCTGCAGAAGAGCATGTGTTTTGAAGGCCATTATAACTTTTGTCTGCCGCTTGGAAATTTTGTGGTCATAACTTATTAGGATCCACATTTTCGCTATGTGTAAAGTAGCTTCAGGATTTTAGCTATTCGCTGCTATTTTTAAACGAACTGTTGGTGTTAGCTTGTTCCGTTTTAATCAATTTTTAGTGGTTGACTTTTTCTAAGTAAATCAGAAATTTTCTGATATTTATGTTCGAGGTATGTCAGTTTTATTATATGGTATTTACGTGAAATTATATTATACAAAACAAAAATTAGTATAATTCCAACAATTGGGGGCGGAAAATGGATAAAAATATTAAGATGACATACAAAGGCAAGAAAAGTCTTGTGGCTTGTACAAAAACGAACACACAACTTTACAAAATTAAACAAGATTATCTTTTTTATTCAAGACTTATTGTTGGGATCTGCGTATCCCTTTATCTTAAGTTTTTTCCTATTCATTTCGTAGTTATGATAAATGTATGAAGAATGTTGAAGCCGAAAGATAGGTTGTCTATACATCAAAATTCGGAGACCTCGGTTTCTTTTGCACTTTCTCAGTAATGTTATTTTCTAATAAAAAAAACTTAGAAAAGTTGAATCTTAAAATCATAACCGATAGTAATGTAACGAAATAAACTTATATGATAATTTAAAAAATATGATTCTGGTGATTTTCAAAACGACAATAGTTATTACGACCAATTAAAACGACTAAACTAACTAAAACGACAAAATTATTATTGTGTGCACTTCTGCTCGAGCTCGTTTTTAAACTCTCTCTTTTTTTAACAACAGCCATTCATACAGACATGAAGATTTCATAATCGTTGTTCCTTTAAGCAGATTACTATTGTTGTTTAAAATTTTTCATCAAATTTCTAATCTTCTTTGCCACAACTTCAATTGGCTTGGATAGTTATATTGATACCAAAATAATGTTTCAATTTACTCTGTACTCCCCTAAGCAGTGTGATTTATAAATAGCGAAATTTTGTATGCATTGCCGATCAGCAGTAAGTACTTATTGATCAACCAAGTACTGTACACTAAATTATATTAGTAATATAGACTGATTTCCAGTTATTTTCGGAGAATAATTATTGCTAAGATTAGGGTTACATCTGCACACGATTTTTCACTCACTAATGATGTTTGCAATCAGACAGTAAAATTTATAGCTCAAACATTGCAATTTTAATATTATTGCAGCTTATCTACAGACAAAAGATAAACTTTTATAATCCGACTTTAGTCATTTTCGAAGCATTTTACAAACCTTTCCAAGGAGTGTTTATGTACGGTTGTAAAATAACGTAGATATAATATACAGATGTATGTTTACACGCTTATGAAACCTTCTCTGGCCGTTTATTTTCCTCTAAACTTTTTCCTTATAATCGATGTACTGTAAATTATTTTACTAGCGTGTCGTCGCTTTTGTAGTTTTAATATAATTTAGTATTTTAATTTAAAAATCCGCAGTACCTACAAGCAAAAAAGTACAATATTACGGAATGTATGTAGGTATAAAATAAGTATAAAGAGTAGAAATTTTTCCTGTGGACACCCTGGATGTATTGGTAAAAACCTGATTGCTCTATGGACACACTTCCCAGTAAATATAATTAAAGTTTTGGGATTTGTCCAGAGGAGCCGGCGCCTATCGAGTAAAAACGCCTTGGAATTATCTACAATTATCGGCCGCTAAAAGTCCTCATTAAAAAATGATGCTCCACTGGTAATATTTCAAAATTAATTGGCACTCATTTAAATTTATGATCGCCAGTCGATGCATAAATAACCTAAAAAACAAACAACCGTGTGGGGCTGAACTTGCTGAACTACCGCACGCATCATCGAGAAAAAGAGTATAGCAGCATGCCACACATAATTTATTTATTTTTACAAAATCGACTAATTGCTTATAAATTATTTATAATTTGCTTGAGCGTATTATTTTGATTGTTTCGCGCTATGCGCTCAATTTATCGCAATGCAATTTCAAATTAACAGTTATCATACAAGGAAAAAATTAGACAATGAATTTAAGAATAATACTTAGTTTCATTGTAAAAGAATGACGAAATAATCCACTTCTAGGATTGCTATTGCTTCAGTTTCGTTATGCTTAAAGCACTTGTTAACGCATTAAAAAGTTTATGTATATCAAAACGTTAAGCTTTGAACTTCAAAGAAAAACATTTTTAAACAATCATTTGAAGAAACAAACAAATTTGTTTGAAGAAATCACCATTCTGACTTAGTTTTCAGAGAATATTACGGACACAAATCATAAATATAGTACGTTTAGAAAATATACAATTCATCAAAAAAAACAGTGTTCAACGAAAAACACTTCTGAAGATGCAAGTCACTATGCTTATAAAACATCAAGAAATAATTTTTCATGAAGGCGTAAAATCCCAAAAACTCAACAGTTTCATTTAATAATCATTTTCGAAATAGAGAAGGTACAAAAACATCACATTATAAATTCTTATCAGAATTTACGTTATTTGTTTAATTTTACAACACATACAAACTAATTTGAGCATTTTTCTTGCTGATAGGACAGTGCGTGGAAATTATTATAATTTGTACACCAGAGTATCAGGTATAAAACAAGCTGATTAATTTAAATTGTATTTAGGACAGACCTGATTATAATAAAGCGTTGTTGGATATAGCTCGGAATATTAATCAACTAAATCCTTGACAAAACCTTAAATACATGGCCAAATAGCGGTTTTTGCGTCAAGCAAAGCCCCAGTTAGCGAATAGAAATAAATCTGTGTCCGTATTAGTTCGATATGGGCCAGAAACATTAATCTAATTCAAAGTTCCATTTTCAATGTACATAATCAAAAACCCAGAGTTTTTCATTAATATTCTACATAATTCACTACGAATTCATGCATTATTGATCTATGTGGTAGTAATTTACCTGATTAGTGACTACGTGCAACTTTAAATGTAGATCATTTGTTACGTAATCAAACACACACACACAGATACAGGTCTTAATTAATAAACATCCCAAATTGTCTGAGTCTGACTTGTGTTGAGGCGAATTACTTAACGAAGTATTTTATCAATGACAATATGCAACCGCTAAAGGCCAGCTATTTTTATTTCTTTTAAATACAAATGTTTTAATGCATTATCTGTTGTTTCCTCAAAATGGACAAACACACTCGAAATTAAACAGACCCACATAAGATCTTGAAGGCCACTTTTTATTTAGCTACTTCAATTTTGAGTAGGTACTCAAATTTTTAGCAATTCTATAGTATACATATTAAAGTTAAACGAGCAATTTGAAAAAGAAAATGAAAGGTATTTTATATGTTGAAATATGTTAGTAAATAAATAAAAAAGTAAAGAAAAATGCAGTAAAATAATAAAACAAATATATAGTTCTACACCTAAGCTGATTTTCCCTTCCAACCAAGTATGTACATTTTCAAATATTTAACTAACCAGCCCTAACAACTACATTCGAAACGCATATATTGACCAACCAGCAATACCTACTAGGTACCTACTGTGAATAAAGCAGCAGGAAGTTAGCAGATTAACTGAAAATGTGCACGCTCCTTTTCAATACATTTTAATTATTTGCATATTCGAAACAAAGCATTGCGGACTGAGGTTGGCCGTAATCATTAACTTTATATAATTAACATATCATTCTCTATCATCGCGTTTTCTCACATAGCGTCATCACAGATGCAAATATTGTTTTGATGTTAAATTATACGAGATTGGATAATCAGTTATGACTTAAATAGAAAAGCACATAAAATTTAAAAAATGTGTGTACAACTCCATGAATACCGACCTTTAAAGTGGGAAATAGCTAATTAACCTTTCAGATTCGAGTCTGCTATTTTACGACCGATTTTATCTGACCTTAACCTTGCCTCTCTGATATCGTATCCTTCACATACAGCTGAAAGTAGTACCTGAAGTAAGTTTAATTTCTCATATCGACAAATCGATGTTTAAATTATTGGCAATCATCCGTTGACTTAATGACATAGACAAAATGAGGAGTGTTGTAATGCTTCCATATCAACTCTGCAATTGCATGTTTTTAAACGAAGATAACCGATTTGCGTTGGCACTTTTTCAATTAAGAAGTTTTTCAATTAATTTATAATGAAACCGTGATGTGTGTCACGTAGTACCCCGTTGCTGTAGTAAGCTACCCATGACTAGGAATTTCGCCAGTGGCAATACGCGAAATTTTCTTCCAATTAGAAAATTTAAGTGATGAAAGTGAAAAATGCTATTATTAATCAAAAAAAAAATCAAAATAGCGACATAGCACTGTTCAGCAAAATCAACTCCGCATTTTACATCATATTCGCCGAATCTAAGGCCAATGTCACAAATAGAATGAATTTCTATTGTCCGACAAATTAAAAGTAACAATGCAAGTTATACTAATTAGATAAGAGCATTAAATATTATTTTAACTTTTAATACTTTAATAATGGCAGTTATTATTATTTCTAGTGCTGAAAGGAGTTTAAAACAATAGAAAAAAAATTTAATTTCTAAAATCATATAACCTTAATAAATATTTCAGTGAAAACTCCTCAAAAATAAAACATGTTAGGTATCTTTTGACTTTTATTTTATCCTATTTAATTTTTCCAAATATGAACTGGAATCCTCATGAATCAGAAATATTTCTTATTCTTATTTCTATAACAAGACATTCATTTTAGACGGAATTTTTTTTGCCAAATATCGAACTATCTATAGACCTATCCTACTACCATTCCTAAGACTTTCTGACTTAGCTTGGAATCAAAATTAAATCTTATCATGATTTGTAGTGTAAGTGATCTCTCAGTGTTCCGCTACTGGTTGGAGCTTCAAGCAAACAATTTTTTTATTGAGGAATATTTCAACATTCAGTTAAGGTAATTGTTGCTTAGTCGTTTTCCAGCTTTACTCTCCCTGGCATCGCGAAGACTAAGTGCATTTATTTTCGATATTAGTTGTGAGGTGTTATTTAAAAGACATATATTTGAATCAACTATAGTAAGTTACGTTGCTATGATTTAAAAGATATAATTAAATCAAGTTTTATTATAATCAAGTATTATTATTTGAATATTGAAACATTAAATAAGTTTCGTTTTACCAAATAAGAAATGTTTCAGTTTGAGCCAATTTACTCTAAATATGTATGTAGACGGCTAAATGCGGCAGATATTGTTGTTGTATTGGATACATAATAAATTAAAATCTGGAGTTACTCATTTAGTTAATAATTCATCAATTGAAGTGCGAACACTATTCGAAATTTTTAAATAATTATAATACGTATTAGTTTACACCCCATTTGGCTTTATAAAAATCGGGTAAAAATCTAAATAACCATTATTAAATATGTAAATAAATTCTAACATAATCGGTGATGACATAATCGTTAATCGATATTTAATGTTCAATTTATTGACTATCAGACGTAGGAAATATGCAGTTAAATTTGCAATAAATTACAATTTCAAGCTAAACATTAACAGACGTATTTCGAAGATCGGGAAACTTTAAATTTGCCATGTAGTGTGAGTGAAATAAATTATTATTCTGCTTAGCCGTGAGTAAAACTTTTTTATAGCAACCATTGAATCCTATAAAATATCAATGTCTCTATTATAATTGAAAATGACAATAATAAATTAAGGTATGTTTATTTTGAATAAAGTGATGGACCAGCACTTAAAGATGTGAAAACAAACACTTTCGTGGAGAGCGGAATCGTTAGTGTTTAAGGTGCTTTCAGGATTTAAACCCATGAAATGAAACTTCTACAATTTAATACCAATAAAGGAAAATTCACTTTGCTGCAACTTTGCTTTACTCATTGTATTCGTGCAATGTGTTTAAGTGTTTTCACTACTTCGATGTGATGGAAGTCCACATTTTCTCTCCTACATTTTCTTATCGCAAAATTATCAAAGGCCACGATAATGAACCAGTTGTTCTTACTGGATTGGATATAAATTTTCAAACCTTGTATCTTCTAAAATAAGTAATTGTCGGTTTCTATTTATTTAATGAGCTTACTACACCTGTTAGGTATCAAGCTCAAATCAAGGAACGTTGTTAATATTTAACAAAACAAAAAGGATATGGCAAAGGACAGAAAAATTTCCAAAGTCATCTCATTTCGTTTGTAAATAAAATCAATCATCATCAGATTTTGAGAATCAGTGCTATGACTTGAAGGATCATTGTATAATTTTACTGTATAGCTGTTCAAATATACGAATTTTAAAGCATCCGATTGTACATGTTTAAAATTATTTGGAGTTAATAAAATGGTTTTCTTTGTTTACCGTTGCACTTTATCTAGAACAATTAGTTTAAATATGCAATCAAAACTTACCTGATTCAACAGCATTTCCAGACCTTCTGGAATGTTAGAAAAAAAATTGTATTAATACATTTTGTCACAATTAAAAATATATTGTTCTATGCTAGAATATTACTTAAAAATTGCCAGTGCGTTTAAAGTGCAGGAAAAAGCATACTATCATTGTTAATATTTCAGAAAATACTAGCAGTGCATGAAAACTGATTACATACTTATACAATACATGTCTTGTCTTGAGAGACCGTCAAGTCAATTGTTGCCAGAACTCCATAATTATATCATACTCATCTTCATTGAGCTCATGTACTGCTTTTATTTTGTATGGATAAAATTTGTGATTTTTCAGAATAACGGTTAAATGAACGGGAGCAGCAGAAAATCCTAGCAGAAATTCCAGTTTCCAAATAACTCTTAATTATTTCTAACGTTGTGCAACTACAAACGCAAATTAAATTAAAATGGTTGAATATGGATGTATGATGCTGTACCCAATTTACTAAAAACTTCTGGCATCAACAAAAAATTACATAAAACTCGTAGTTTCCCAGTTACGTAGATTTCCGCTTTTTTACCTTTTCGTTGGTGCACCCTGTATAAAACCGATTCGTAAATATCATAATTTATGAATACTTCTATTGGGCGATATAAGTAAAATATATCTTGAGAAATAGTGATTTGCCAATGAACCAGCTTATGTATATTTATAAATATGATAAGAGAGTGTTAACAGTGTATGTTAAACAGTTACAAATCAGACATCAATATAAATGTGCAATTAAATTATATTTGTAAACAAGATAGGTATAAATTAATACCTGAACAGTGGCAGGATGTTATCTTAAAATATATTTAAATCAAGTTACAGAGCCAACTCGAAAGTATTAAATTTAGCAATATGTGACACGCTTAGCTGAGCAAAAAGAACACAAAATCGGTTTTGATTTTGCGAAAGCGCACTTATATACAGTGGAACACTGAAGTACTCGTAATTCTATAGGGATATGTCTTATTATATTAATCGATTTCAATTAAACGATCACAGTTGTTCCGATGTCATAATAAAAACATTATTTTCTTGCGTTGTCACAAGTGCTCACTGCTCACCAATATCTTATTGTGTACTTGAGTCAAGTGCAAATATCAATCATTTTTTAATACAGCTTAATAACGTGAGTCAAGTTTACGCGACAAGAATTACCGTTTTTTTAATTAAATATTGTTTTTCGTATATTTCCAGTTATGTCATTTAAATTATTTTGTTTTGTTCCAGTCGGTATGTGGTTCACAATGCTACCAGTGGTTGCATTTGCAACAGTTGTCTATGGGATTCCCTGCGAAGAAGCACGAATGAAATGCATGTACAGGGTGGGATGTGGGAAAGCTCTGCAAAACTACATGGTTGGGTGTTCATTGGTTCTTCAAGAATCAGCTATTGATTACTGTCCGAAAGTTTGCGAATACTCTCTAATCGCCCTTGTATCAACGGAAGAAGGAAAAGCTCTTATGGAAGTAAGTATAACCATATGAACAAAATGGTAGTGAGATCAGCTAGTAAAATTTTTCCTCTTCTGTGATTTATTGAGGCTGCTTCCGCGGTAAAGTGTATGCATATAGAGCGCGAATCCCTGAAGTGAGATTAATTTATATTCATAAGCTCGGAACACTTCAAAATCACTGAGTACATTTTTAATATGTAAACAAGTACAAGATCAAAGCATACCGCACTACTTCAGGATCATTCATCTCTCGTCAGCCACTCCGAATTACTCGATGTGGTAGAGCTTGGATTATAGCCAGATGCTTTCCACCTGATTTTTGCATTAGTAACAGTCTAGACTTTTCAGAGTATTTGCGTCAATTTCATGCAAATAAATATATGTTTACATGACGTGGTTTCAAAATTCTTATTTTAATTTAACTTTTTAGCTTTCTTGCTTTTTAACAGAAGAATGCAAAATTCCTCAAACATGCAGGGTAATGAAAGATCGCATGCATGTATCTAAATAATCTGGGGATGAGAACAATCGAATATTCATCGTAATATTCCGGTTCGCCAAAAAGATTCTGCTGTAGTTATAAAAAACGGCATCTACATTATTTGAGCTCACAAAAATGAATGCTTGAGATACATAATCTACTATTCCCTAAAATAAGGAATTCCTCTAATAATAATAATCTAAGAATTTTAATTGTTGAATATTGTGGCTGGTTAATTTAGTAAACGTTTTAAAATAAGCACGTGACTGAAATATAATATACATGACCTGATGTTTGTAATTGTGTCATTTTTTCTTTGAAGGTTTTGCATAAAAAATGTAGAGGCAAATCAAAAAGTGTCGAGTATTCAACCAAATCGTGTCATATTTACTGTAAAGTAACTTTATTGTCAACGTATTACGACTAGTGTTAGAATAAAGCAATTTTAATTAACCGGCCCCATTAATCACTATAATCTAAATCGTTTCAATTTTTCCTATGTTAAATTTTTATACATATTGCAAATAAAAAATGGCGATAGCAATACATACGAAGCAGTAACTTATTTGATAGATCGCAGCAAAATTGTAGCACTTGAATTGAAATTTTTAAATTACTTATTAAATTCTTCATCTAAAAAAAATTGTAATATCTACTTTCAAAGCCATAGAAAATAATAAGTTATCCACTAATTTCAGTCTCTGAGATGTACATTTGACCTCGAATGATGGATTTCCGATTATTAGAACGAAATGTTTAACTTTTCTGAATAAGTATAACACAAATTTGTTTTGTTACAGTGTGAATGTAGTGACCCTTATTGCCAGCACGAGAAGGAACGAACCGAAATTTGTAAGCCGAGTGTGATCAAAACCATCAATGAACCGGTTGTTGCTTGTCGAATAGCACAGCGAATCTGCAACGCAAATGCAGCATGTGCGACTGCATTCGACTACTACCAGAGAAACTGCAAGGCAATGTTTCATGGGAAGAAGTGCACTCCGAAATGCCACAATTCCATCAGTATTCTTAGAAGACAAGAAAAAGCACAGCAACTGAAAATGTGCACATGCGATGGCAAAGAAGATTACGATTGTCCAAAAATTCAACGGAATATGGAAAAACTCTGTTTCCATAAAGCGCATCATCGCTATAATGCCACAACGCCAACTGTGAATGTGCATTCGGAACAAACGCCTGAAGTCATACGGACTTCTTCAAGTGAATGTTTAAGAGTGTCTTTGATTGTGTTGTTTGTCAGTTTGTTGTTGCTTAGGACACGGTAATGTGTAATTTTGACGCTAAAATTTTTTCTACCTCGATTGATCATTCAGTATTTATGGATGTTTCCACAGACTGTGATATTATTACTATAATGAGAGAATTAAATATGTGCAGACGAACTGTTAGTGCATGTGTAGATCGTAATTTTCTGGAAAGAAAGTAGTGGATAATTGAGATTTGCCATCAAGCTTAACTGAGGAAAGGAATAAAACTGGCTTTCTTTTGTATGTGAAAATGATTTAGGAAAGTGATTAAACTTGGATAGTTTGGGTAAAGTAGAAAAATTGTATTATTGAGGAGGTTGCAACCTATTCAACCTATGCAAGTTGAGCATTTTCATTTTCCAAACTTTGAAAGAACTTTGAAAGTGTGGCCAACAGATTCATTAAGTTTTTTGCTACATTTTTGTTTTCAGGTAATATTTTTCTTGATATTTCGTACACGTCAAATTACTGCTTTTAACCAAAGAAAAATGTATTGCTCTTTTGTGTTCCATGTGAATCCTAATGGAAGTGTTTCCCGACTTATTTCACGTTAAAGGGGATAAATAAAAAAACTGAAAGAAAGAAGAAAGAAAGAAAAAGAAAACTTTTGTTTTAATCAAATTGTGATTGTTTTGCAAGCAGTTTTTTATTACGTTTCTGTTATCTAAAAACATTTAAAATGTTTTGTCAATTTTAGCAAGCTGCAGCAAATAACGATATAATCTGATACTTGTTTGAAATGTTTGACAATAATTCCTTCATCGAGTCCTTTCAACTTCTCGGTTAACTTGCCCTCTTTTTGCTGTCTTTGCCACCTGGAGAAAATACAGGGTCGTCCTCACCTACAGTGTATTCACTAGATGATACTACATAATTGCACTTAGGTCTTACAAATGGAAATTTCTTCGTTTCATTCGTTTCGTTCAGCAACTTAACATCGACACTTATATGTCATATTATCTCACTGGGTTGAAAATTTACGATTTTAACACTGAAAAATATAGAGTAAAAGTACTACAGTACAGGCTGGAGGGTATTTTATTTGCGCTAAATATAAAAAATCGTAAGTATGTGTAGATCAAAATTAATTTCTTTAACTCTAATAGATTTAGACTGCCTTAGTACAAAATCAAATAGTTTTAATGATCAACCATCAATAAAAGCATACCTGTTTAATTCTTCCTAACATAAATAAAGTATAGTATAATTATTGTACTTAACTATTTGAGATTTCTACATGTATTCAAAATAATAGTGAATATTTGCATAAAATACCAATGTTTATTTAGAAAACCAAAGGAGAGCTTGCCGCTGTATATAAATAGCTTTAAATTATTGAAATGTTATCAAATTGTCACAGGCTGGCCCTTCTTGCTTTAATATATTTTTATGTCAATAAGTTATTTATTATTATCCAATGTATTATTCTACTTTTACATTACAAATTGGTATTAATATCCATTGTAGTGTCAGAAAATACTGTAACGATTTTTAATTTGCTATTTGAGTTTCAAAATTTATTGTAAATTATGTAAATTTAGTATTTTGTCGACGTTTAATACAATTAGAATGTTTAATGTAATTAGAATAGTGTATAGCGAATTGTAAAATATTTTTATATTGTGAAAATAAATGGAAGTTCGTTAAAATGTGACTTTATGCGTTTACATGTTCAAGCACAATAGCTTCATTGTTGTGTTTTTCAGATATGAATTCTGGAGCGACAGGTTATAATAAAATGTTATCCACCTAATGATGTGCTTTCCTTGTCTTGTGTGAATGGAAAAGTGTCAAGGAAAACTGTAAAACACGAAACTGATTATTTGGGAATTATCATATTGGGAAGAACGATGTTTCTTGAAAATGCTATGATGTCTGATGCTACTTTGCCTGTATTATAATCTTGAGGAGCTGCATTTCGAGGATATCAAGCCAAAGCCAGTTTCTATTTTCTGCAATTAACTTAACGTTTTCCCAATTTTCGATGCTTTTATTGTCTGAATAATTTCGCACTTGGCTATTTATAGAGCTGTGTTGTTTATTGCATTGGTTGGAATGTTAGATTATCCTCCAAATATGTTCAAATGTATTTCTCCCAAGTCGCAGATTTTCTTTCAATCCTATGATTTACTTATCTATTAGCATCCCTGAAGATTGTTTGTTTTTCCGAAATGTTTCCAAATGCTTCCAATGGACCAAACCATACATTGAACAGTTTGAAAAATAGCAGTGTATCACAGCACTCTTTTAAAGTAAAATTATTCCCTCTCATTAAACTTTTTACCATTATTGTTCCGTTTAAAAGGTACAAATGCCCAAATTCATAGATTTAAAGTAAAAATATAGTTGACTATGTTAATGAGATTAACAAAAAACGCATTTTAAGATAGCTCTCTTTCCAACGCAGGCAACTTGTCGACAAGATCTGATATGCAGACTAAATTATTCGTTTAAATTTAAAATTTACATATAATCATCAAAATAACGTATATCCTGTAGCTTCGTTCTTATATTACATAATATTCGTTTATTTTTTGGTTTTATATACTTATTAAGGCTTGATTATTAAATTTCAGATACGTATTTAATCCTCATTGTTTCGTAACAGTATACAACATTTGGAAAAATAACTCCTCCACTGAAAGGAATAAATGTTAATCATCATTCATGTAGAAATTTCCAATTTGTGCAGTCATTTGTAAGTTGATGCCCACGCCCATGGCCATTTGTATTTTTAATGGTTGACCGATGCCGATTAAATGGCACAATAAGTACGGCGGAGGTTTTTGCGAATTAGCGTGATGAAAAGCAATTTCATGTAAATTAGTTTTTGGTAAAAAGTTGCTCGCTTAAACTCGCATTTTAATGGTATGGCAGAGAGATCAACAATGAAAGGTGCGAGGTAATGGTTCAATCAAGACCAGATTTTTGGCTGCGTCGATAGGAGATTCGTTCGTTCTAAAAGAGCAATTTTCAATTTTGGAAAATTTGACTGAAAATGTGTAAAATATGTAATGAAATTTTGTGCGGCATCAAAAGAATGAAACTAGGAATATCTAGCGTAAGTTTACAATCGTCATATTTAACACTAAATGTAGTTTTTTAAATTATAAAATTACATGAACACATGATTCCAGATCTTCGTTTAAAGTTTTTCGGCAAAAAATTGTGCTATAGTAAGCGCTAGGATGTAGATGAGAACAATTTTAAACAGATTCTTCCATTGCCCTTAATGGCATTTTTGTAAATAATTCATTCATCACATATTAATTTGTAATCATTAATAAATAACAATATTTTTTGTAAATAATAATTAAGGTGTAAACATCAGCAATCAATTAACAAAGTAATTAAATTTAACGTTTTATTGTTTATTGCTTCTGACTCCTCAAGTGAGACTTAAAAATGTGTTATTATATTTTCTTATACTGAAAATCGCCAAAAATAGTAATAAGTGCAAATTAAAATAGAACCTGTTCCTATTCCATAGTCACATTCAGCAGATGAAGACTCACCTATTCGTTTCTTACTTTAATATCAAACATTAAATGAAGATTTTATGGGACCTGTCTAATATAAGAAGATAGCAACATGGACGATATGAAAGCTTTGGTTCGGTTTTGGGGTCTATCAGAGATGGTCTGGCCCTATTAATCCATGACTAAAACGAAGAATTGTTGAAAAGACTTGAAAACATTACAACATATTTATTAATATTTCTAAGATGTTATTCAATTCGATCAGTCTTCTTTCGTTTATATTTGAAAAAACTTAACAGTTTAATAATTCAATCAATGGTCTTTGCTTAATATAAGGAATAGGGATACAGTTTTAATTGCTAATTAATATGTAATTTTCAAAGGTTATTAGCAGAGTAGGTATTTATTTTTTCACTACTTCTATTGATTGTAATAATTAAACATTTATTTTCCTTATGAAAGTAATGACTGCTTCGATAAAAGTATGAATTGTAAAGTTTTTATCTTTACGTGAAGCTTTACATCTCTTTCTTCACACTTCTTACTTCAAGTATCATATGGATATGGGAAAAATTATGAATATATTCAATATGTTGAAAGAACAAAAATGTAGGTCATTTTTTTAATTCACGATATTAAAGTTGCATTACCGATATCCAGCAAAAAGCAATGAATGCAAACACATTCTTACATTTTGGAGAATCGTACATTTAAAGATGTTCGAGTCATTTCCTTGCTGAATGTAAAATAGCTCTTTTAGTTCATCAGTCTAATTATGCTTCCTTCATAATTTCTTAATTGTGTTTTTAACATATGATGCTTGATAAGTCAATCAATTTATGTAATACATATAACCAGTAACTGATAACATTTCTTTAGATGTCTCAGATAAGAATATATGTCTTTCTGTCAATATGCTCAAGAACCTCAGTTTTGAGAGAAAAACAAATTTGAAAAAGACTGATCATATATGAAACAGTAGCATGTTAAAATATATTTAWAACTCTTTTCCAGTTGTACGTATGTCGGAGAATAATCCAACGTGACTTGTATTCTTCGTTCGACCAGCTTTATAATAAAAGTTGAACATAATTGTGAATATATTGTGTCGCCCAATAATAAGGAAAAATTAAGATCGTAATTTAAAATCTACATCAAATCCGTCACTGTCGATGGCATTGTAGGCACTTCTTCCAAGGTGGTCCGTTTGGTCAATTAAGTTGTGTATTATTGCAGTATATGATTCTTAGATATAAGAGAAGCATCTTGAATTTTTCGGCTGCTTTTATTACTGTTTTAATTATCGTTTGAAGTTCCTCTAATAGTTTAATAGGTGATAGGGGAATGTTAAAACAGGGCAAAAAACACGTTTAAAAAAACGCGAAAAACTTCTATTTTGCGGTGGTTTCTACATTTACCATTTATATAAGTATGGATGAAATCAAACGGGATCAAAAATAGCGAAAGTACCTTTTAAAGTATCGCGTATCGGCTTCAACAATGCAATTTTAATACGTATTTTAATATATCAAATTAATGGCAATGTTCCTACACCTCAATTATTATCAACTTTTTACCTTCCTTATAAAACACTTACTTACGTTTACACAAATTCATCGAAACGTACATTTGCAAGCAAAAAAATATAAGGATCTTACTTTGGCAGAAAATATTCCGAAATTTTTAATAGTAGTAGAAACATTATTATTGAACAATTTTAAAGTTTTAAAGTTTTTGAAAAGTTTAAAATATTGCAAATGAATATTACAGCCGAATTTTGAACGGATATTGAAAAATTAGAGATTGAAAGAATGAAATAGTTCAAAATCTTGAACACTTCGCAAACTCCTTGAATTTAACATAGATTGATAGTTTGACATAAATTTCTTAACTTAATTCAGATATGAGTATACGCAAGAAAACACATCAATTTCATCTAATCCGAACCATGTAAGTAAGCTGACGTTTTGAATTAAAATTACAAACATCTATGAAAATGTTAATCATTTAGTTAATTCTATAGTTGAATACGTATTATATGCTCTAAATATTTCTCTTTAAACGAGTTTGAATGTCCCAGAATCTAAATTGGAAACGGACTCCTAGTCCGATAATAAATCATAGCAACATGGCGTAATGATGTCGCCTATTAATCATGATTTTTGCCATTATTCTCAGGCAGTTTCCAATAACAGGGCGACTTTCTACTTTGCTCCAATTAAAGGCCAAAAGGCACGAAATTCAATTAAGTGGACTCGTGTCAGTTTCGATAAAATCACAAGTTTGCATACTCGTGAGCATGCCTCAGACGTACCTTAACTAAGTCTACGCTGAGCATTGGTGTAGGTTGAGACACAAATGAATGATTTAGTTCAATGATTTAAGATAAATATAACACCTAGAATATTAACAAACGGGAGACATATAATTAATCATTAAATTTAATTTTTTGATTCAGTTCGTTATTATTTTAATGTTTTGGCATCAAGCGATAAATGATCTTTGCAATCAACTGAATAATTACCTGCATTATTAAACAAAATCAGGTGTAACTTCAGCAGTCATATGTATAATTGATAAGGTAGTTTTACGCCCTTATTTAATAGTTGCTTGGATTGTAAGATAAGAATTAAGAACTCTCAAAGCATGAGCACTTTATTGTTTATTATGCATCCATAAATAAAAGTAGCAAAAACAAATGTGAAACAAAATATAGTCCTTAATTTGGCTCCATTCTAAGTCTCAAATAATTGGTCCCATTTAAATACGAAGTTCCAATAAGAACCATTAGATACTTTCCTATTGCCACAGGAAACTTGAAACTAACGTTATGATCCCTAAATTATTTTTTTTCGGGAACTGCCGAACGAAAAATGATTATTATACGTTGAATTTTGAACATTTTTGAAACAGACCAACATAAATTAAAAATAAGACTGGAAACTAGTTTTAGCAAAAATGTATCACAAAACAGCAAGAAAAGCTTGAAAAACAATTGAAACATCTATATACTGATGATACCTTCTGAACATTGCAAACAAATTCGGAGATATTAATTAAACAAAAAAAATATTAATGTTAGTGTTAAAAAATATTAATTTAACCAGTGAATGGAGAATGAAGTTCGGAAGCAGTTTGTTAAACCACATAACTAATACATCAAATCTACGGTACTTTGAAGAATTAATGCCATATTCAAATTCTACTACTAAATGAGGCGAACGGATCGACGAATTGGAACCAGTTTCTTGCACAACACGGGCCACTAGCAGCCTAATTTATTTTAAACGTTTTGTTAATTACTCAATTTCCAACGTTCTCGGAAACCTAATACGTTGACGGCATTGAACTCCATTGCAGCGGCGCTCCCAAAAAGAAGACTTATATGTCTCAATTTTGCTTGCTTACGTGGTCAAGAGTTACAGGAAAAAACTACTAAAATTAAAAATGCCATAATAACGATGTTCATCCATTAATAACTCATCTTCTTCCATTAACAATAACACAATATTAGTACCAATTTATTAATGAAGTTAAGAAATGCAAAAACAATTATGTCACATGTGAAATAAGATATGTGTTGCAGAAATGATAAAACTTTTCAAATCATGCCAACTGAGTTTGGAAATTATTAATCTGGCGAATATCCAACAGATTCGTAAGGAAACAGAAATTGTCAACAGGCCAGAAATATCTGATATCGAAACAAATACAATGTAAACAAAGTACACAAACAATAAACCACCCTTGTTCCCTAATGGAACACATAAAACAGGGCAAAAAATTAATGTTGCTATATTTATTTGGTATTACTGTGGAAAGATATGAAACTGAGATGTGAGGACACGTAATAAAACGACTTTTAACTGAGATGGACTGCATCTTCCATAAAAGATCTGCTCCAACCACTACTAACAAAAAAGTGATATCAGCGGCAAACAGTAAGAAAAATTAGAATCACACGCAGAACTTAAAAAGTAAATTGCCCAAAGGAACGAAACGCAATATGTGAATACTGCAGATAAATTTCCATAAAACAACACAAGACTTCCATAAGTAGACAAGATATCCCGAATCAGTAACAAAATACTCAATTCTTTTGTGACGTGAGGCAAAATTATTCCATAGAAAAGCTAATAGTACAAAGAAAGACTATACGAATATAATAAAAGCAGAAGAAAACTAGCTGGAGAATTATGAAGGAAATTTAGTCACTATACATAGCATACGGTATTGGAGATGGAAATAAAATAATGCAAAGCTTAATAAATATGCAAACTATAAAGAATCAAATCGTGTACAGTACACCAGTCCGAACAATTTAATATTAGCTTCCATTCAATAGGTCGGTAAGAGAATAGAAATTGTAGTGTCCCGAATTTAGAACAATTTTGAAAGCGTAGAATCGGCTTCACTTAACCTTGTAGATAAGTCTTTGCAGGCGACATTGCTAACATTCATAACAAATTTAATAATAACTCTTGATCAGTTGCAAACAAATCAGCATAATTTTTCCTTTTCTATTCGCTAAAATAACAGGTAGATTCAGCCCTTCCCGACTTCCATTTTACCTGTGCGTCTGTATAAGTGTGCAGCTATCCTTTTCCCGACTTTTTGTTAAAAGCCCGGTGCCAGCAGATGTTCCGGTTCAGCAAATGCGTTTTTTTAAGGGATGTGCATAAAAAAATAAAGAGGAAAAACACGCGTCAACTTTCGCTTTATTTCTGAAAGAAAACGTAAGTGGCCGACCACCAACGACGTCCAGGTACTTTGTTACGTTTTTATATCCTCATCGGATATAAATTTCGAAACATGGAATGGCTGCGTACTAAACGGCTGTTTTTCTTGTAAGAAAGGCGACAAGGTGGGATTTGTCATATGTTTGTTGGAAAACCAAATCCGAGAGAGTTCAAGCCCATTCCGTAACTTAAATTGAATACAACTGTGCTACTGGTTTAATTTTGTTTGATAAAACGATATTGTGTTTCTTGGTCTCTTTGAAACCTTAAAATGCTTAACCAACGTACACATTTTTAGAAGAAACTCATGACGAAAGCCGTGATTTTAGTTTTCTATAATTATAGTGGCAAACGCAAATGACTATATACGGTTCTAATTTTTTTGTTCTAATTTAAACGTATTGGCGTAAACCAGTAAAAGAACTCGTGCTTCAATTGTTAACGCGTGAGTATTTCAAATAATGCAAACTTTTTCTTCCTGACCCACTAATTTAACCACAATTTCAAAAACATCGAATGTTTCTTGAATTTTATAAGACGAAAGTGTAAGGATCTGTAACAGAAATGAGTTAAGAATGGAGGGTTTAACTGGTCAAAATGTATTGGGAAGTTTTCCTTAAAAAATATCTGTACATAATAAGCCCATTGCATATTTTGATCCTATGGTTTTTACTCAAATCCGTGCCTATAGACAGTACGAGAAAGAATTTTTTCGATTTATTTTTTTTGAAATTCAATACAAATTTTTTACGACGTCAAAGTTATATTGGTTTTTGTCCTTCGCCAAAGATAATCGACAAAGCAAATAACCCGCATTATGCAGAGAAACAATTAAATGATCAAACACAATTAGAAAAAAGTAATATATATCTTTGCTAATAATATGAATGTAAAATATATTTTAATATACCTACATGTTAAAATTTCCGATTTTTTAAAGATCATTTAGCGTTACTGGTCAGGGCTGGGCAGATAAGATAAGTTCGGTAACTGATTGGATAATTGATATAAGTAATATTATATTGCTTGTATAAGCGGAATGTTAGAATTTGTCACCAATATAATCCCTAATTTTTGGGAACCTGCTAAAGTCAACCAACTGTATAAAACAATTCCTGCAAAGTTCACCCAACCAGAGAATTTTCAAGTCCAACAAATGCTTGGTAAGAGTTAGGAAAATCGCAAAATATTATTTGGATTAAAGAATCGTATTGTTACGAAAACATCTTTTTAACAGAGACGGAGATAAAGCTGAAATATAGTTGAGCTTTAGAGGAACAAATGCTGATAGATATTATAGAAAATTCGTCATTAAACGTGAGTAGTAACAAGTTGAAGATGAGCTGATTGTATGCAGGGTGTCCCGTAAGTACATGGTCAAAAGGGTACTGCGATATTCTTTGGATCATAACAAGACGATCCACCTAACTTTTATTCAGAAAAAATGTGTGAAAAAAGTTCAGAATGGTATGATGAATTTCAATGGAACTGGCTGGGAATTTGTTCCTATGTAGGACTCATATCTTGATGAAGCAACCAATCATCTGCTATGCTCAAGTGAACAATTCTTTAGTGTCCGATACAAAAACTAGCAGGACTTCTTATTTAGTAGTTCAAATAGAGTGATTTTGTTTGAGTTGAATCTTGGAAGATGTTATAACTTGAATTTATTCGAAGGAAACTCAGATTGGAAGCAATAATTAATTGTTTAATGTTTTCATTACCTATGCTATCGCATATGATTTTTCATTAAATACTGCTCTTTTGATTGCCATCCTAAAATACAGGATACCTAATTTATTGAAATTTGTAAGTAATGTACAATTTTGCGTCAAAAACGGTAAATTGGCGTTTAAACAGTCCGCAAGAGATCCCATTATTCTAATGTCCAAAGTCACAACGACCTAATGAAAAATCGTATTCACAATTCTCATTTTTCAATTTTTAAACAATAATGTTTACTGTTTATATCAGATTTAAAATTGCATTTTTCTTTTATTTTGATACAACTTTCATGTATAGACGAAAATACAATAAAGGCAAATGCTTTGTATTAAAAAATAATGAGGATATTAGCCATTATGGTTTTAGATTTTTTTATCTACGTGAAAACATCTTAAAAAGTTTATGTGCAACTAAACGAAAATATGGATGAGCAGGGCTTTTTAGCAGCTCTTCGTCTTTTCGATTACTTTCGTATAACCGCAAATGAGTTCTGCAATAAGCGCTAACAATTACCAGCGCTAAAAACTGCTAAAGTCTTAATGGTAAGTTGATTGTTAACCACAGTTCCAAACAAATAGAACAATATTGATGAGTTTGAAAAGTGTAGTTTGTGTTTTTTACAAACTTCTTTTTGGGTATTTCGCCTCAAAAATTTTTGTCTTTAAAAAAGACAGAATTTCCTCACGTCTTTTATT
>NW_026018814.1:5488975-5489975 GCF_020466585.1 Dendroctonus ponderosae
TGAAATTAACAAAATAGATATAAACAACCCTAAAAGCGAAACTGAAAGACTTTAGTTCATCGTGGTTTCTTTGCCGCGCGCGGGACGTATGACAAACCCGTGCCACCGCCACACACGAAGCCGAATGGGCACAACGAAGACCACCCGTGAGAGGCGGCCCTGATGGGGGGCCGAAGGACGCTCAGGGCGACCACGCCGTCAATGGGTCGCCCCCAAGGTCGATCAGCTGATTGCTGTATCGCGGAAGAGAAAAATAGCCGAATTGCCCCAACATGTACCAGTATTGCACATTATCTAAGCGAAGGTGGACTCAAATTTCATTTAAATTGAAAAATGTACGCAATTCACTCAATCGAAATTCAAACTAAATAATAAAACACAACTCTTGTTCATCTTGATCAGTTCATTGAGAAGAAATAATCATTTTTCTCGTGCATGTATCAGGAAGCTGAATTACGCAGGGACTATGACGAATTCTCTAATTTGCCATAGTATTACTCATATATTATATACCTCGGTCGAGAAGTGAGCTATTATATACCGAGCACTTGTAATGTGCGAGTTTGATATATGGATAACTTATTTGGAAACGCTATATACAGGGTTATTCACGCTATAAGGCACGGACGTTTGCGGCTAGTCCGTTTGTGTTTTGCAAAGTACTATTTGATGAATCCAGAGAAATCTATCGGGTGCACATTTTAAAAATATTTTTGTAATATACAGATTATCCCAAAAGCCCTAAAAGTATCAAAGTTGTGATTTTTTAAATGAAATACCCTATATATTATTACATTTTTGGATTCTCTGATCAAAATACGTGTTTGTTTTAATAAGATTTATAATGTCTAAATCTAAAGGTTTTTTAAATCATTCGAATTTTATCAAAATCTAATATTATTTTTATGTGTCAAATACTTTAGAATTATTTAAGTTATGTAAATGTAATTCGTAGTTTGGTGTAACAAGAAATCATATTTTATATCCCAATGATAATAAA
>NW_026018814.1:5490974-5498769 GCF_020466585.1 Dendroctonus ponderosae
ACATTCCATTTAAAAAAACGCAACTTTGATACTTTTAGAGCTTTTGGGACACCCTGTATATTACAAAAATATTTTTAACAGCGTCGGACAATTTATCAAATAATACTTTTTCAAAATCAAACGGTTTAGCCGCAAACTTCCATGCCGTATAGCGTGAATAACCCTGTATAGTTGAAAAAAAACCAGTTTGAAAATGTGGCAAACTTAAAGCTCCGTACGTAGCAAAAAATAGGTAGATTTGGGAGAAAAATGAGAATTAGGTAGATATTTGTTTCCTCGTGAAATAAAGTCTAAACATCATCAAGATCTGTTAAGCTTGACAGTGATAATTTAATTACATTTAAACAAGATGAAGTAAATGAATTGTTAAGAATTTTCGCACTGGTTTCATTTAGCGAATAAATGTGTTTCGAAATACATTCGTATTGTTTGAAGTAAGAGAAGCGAACTGGAAAATTGACAAATATAAAAAATATATAAATTAAAAGCCTCCATACAGAAATTTTATTCGGCAATTTATAATTGTTGGCCAAAATAGTTCCTCCAAAAAATTATCACAACTTTGCTAATTCGTAGACATTTAGCTACATTTATTTACACGAACAATTTAAAATCTTTTAAGCGGCAAAAAGCTCAGACATTAACAAAGTGGCTGATGCAAACATAAATACTAACATGTATCCAATTTAGTTTTTTAACTGTTATTTAGAACATTGATGAAAAAAGGATTGCAAGAAAAATGTAAACCTTCAATTTATGATGGATGCAGTTCTCGGACACATACTACAAATAATAAGAAATGGGTTCGACTTTATTCAAACAAAGAGCTTTAAGAAGCTGAACGCTAAATTATTGATGAGGTATTATATGTGTACAAACCAGAACAAATCTTTATTGGTGCAGATAACCAATTTATCTTGTTTGTATTTTCAAAGTAGCAATAATGAAACGGTCGATTCCCTCATCGTACCCACTCGTAGGTAATCTAGTAATCTTTAAAGAGAGCACATTCCCCATGAATTTCCGGGAGATAAAAACGATAAATCTACGATCAGAAATAATGGCACAAGCAGTTATTTCCGCTCTTTTTATCTGGGATGGCTACTTATTAAAGAGGCCCCTTTTCGATATAGAAAAACGATAAGTTTCTATCTGGGTTAAATATCTTCAGGCATATTTCCGTTAGACTATACCTACGTGAGATAAGCGAGTAGAAACACCTGCGATTAATCACAGTGCCGCTGGCAAAACATGATTTATTTGTAAATTAATAATATCAGAATTAAAACTCTGTTACACCAGATACTAAATTACAATATTTGTATCTATATATATATATAGGATACCCTCTAGGTGATAGTTCTTAATTACTTTTTGATAAATAATTCGTTCTTATTGCGAGATAGGAGCACTATTTATCAATCTGTAATAAAAGACGTGAAAAAATTCTGTCTTTTTTTAAGACAAACACCCAACAAGAAGTTTGAAAAAAATTGAATCCGCCTCAACAATATAGAACTTATCTACATAAATAAAGAAAACCGAAGACCAAATTCGTTCTGAACTATAATGCGTTTTGTAGTTTTGTTAATAATGAGTTTTGTAGAGGATCTCAAATATCTAATTATTGGCAAAATAATAAATAAAAAAAAATGTTTAAACTTTTTAAACAATAGTGACACATAGGAAATACGCAGCTAGAACTCGCCAGAATAATATACATATTTCAAATGCGAACATTGGTGGGTGGAAAAGCAAGAACAAACAAATGACTTGACTAAAGCTACAAAAAATATATTTTATTAAGCACTGGCCCCTTGGCGAGATTTAAGCAAGGAAATATTGTTTTTTGCATACGAACACATATTTTCACATATGTTTTTTTATTCATTTTTATTCAAACAATATTTGCAATTTCTTAAACTGCATTAAACATTATTAGCACTATCTAAATATCTCACTGTGTAAACAACATAAGTAACGAGACGCAAAACTAAACTTACCGAAGTCTAAAGTTGTCTACAAAGCTCGGCTTGGAGATGAATAGCTTGAATCTAAAAATGATGTTAATTATTCAAAATATTCTCAATTTAAATTTCATTTTCCATTTAGCAAAAACACAGTAGATATGAAAATTTAGAAGCGAGCAATAATATTGTTTTAGGCTTCGCTTTTGTGGAGTTTGACTGTTTTTTACTTTTCTAGTCAATTTTCTTGAATAAAATTTAGAGAAAAGGGTAACCTGCCAAGGAACGGTCAAATAATACCCATAAAACGTACGAGAATTGCATAATGTGTATTCTTTGCATATCTATACAATTGTCAAGTGTTTGGAATCTCACAAACAAAATCTTAAAATTTCCCTCAATGATAAAATTAATTTATTAAAACTTAATGCACGAAACTTCAAGATTATATGTTCAAGTTTGTGTGCGTTTTAAAAATATTTCTTCTACAGCTTGTAATTGAAACTCAGCTCTTTAAAACTAGGATTTACATACTTATAATGTTTGTGTTAAAACGTATCACGCATTGATCTATTTATAAAAGTACCTACCCGAAAGTTCACGATAAACGCTGCACTTTTACGCAAAAAATACACCATTAACAAACAATACTTGAAGAGAAAAAGAAACCAATAGAGTACTTTCATATATTGCTTCAAAACAGCACATGAATACACACAAAATCTTCTAATAAATTATAATATTTACGCATTTACGTATCCTCTAACCCACAAAAACCAGTTTGAAGCTAAATAAGCTGGTTTTTTTTTGGTTGATTGTTTACATTAGGATGAATCGCTGGTTTATTTTATATGAATAGGATAAGTGGACTGGAACTATCAAACTTGCATTTTACATGGTGGGCTAATAAAAATTTACTTTTTTAAAAAAACTTTGGGCTTTTAGCTTTAAATCCACGAAATAACCATTTGATGTAGTGAATGTGCAAGTGTTTAAATATATAAATTTAAAATTGCGATATTATCTATTAAATAGATTACGCATATGTATGAGTATTATGAGTAATTTCAAGAATAGTAGATTCGGCTACAGGACTGCCTGTAAATTGTTACTTTTCACGTAAATTAAAATTAACAAAAAATATGATTAAGGAATACTTCCGCCTCGACCCTAATTTGTAAAAGTAAGACCACCCATATGAACTGGCTGGAGGACAATTTGAAAACAACAACCCCATTATATTTAAGGGACACGCCATTAAGAACACATATACCTACATCGTTGCATCTCATCAGTGATATACCATGTGGTAGTACGCTTAATTCGACCAACGAAACATCTGGCCGGTGATAAGAGAAATGTTGGCATTCGTTTATAATTAGTAGTGGTAGTAATCAATAGTGCAATTGTATTAATTATAATCTAATTGAAAATAGCGAATTCTGAAACACACAAAAAATATGCGCAATAATAAGTTCATTAAATCCTTAATTAACACAGTTAATGTTATGTTTGCAATACCAACGTTTTATGCCTTGTAAGGGATTTAGAAACTTTAATTTTGGAAATATTTAATATAAAATTTAAAAAATCTAATTTAATTTTTATAATGTCACATTTTTTCTTCTAACCGTTTTGAACATTTTGACTCACTTGTTCAATGTTCAATCCACCTGTTGGGGCAGTTGTATAAGTTGTGTTTGAATTTCATATTAAATTTTTATTTGACGTAGTAACTTCGAGCAAGAAAAGAAGTTTTTCCATAAACTAACGGTATGTCCTTTAGATATTTCGGAGGTAAGTAATGTAATTCGATTACTTGTTCTGAGGAGATTGTAACGTTTAGGTAACCATTTTGTGATCATGCAGGGCAAATATTTGGAAATTCTCTAAAACCGTATAATTTTTTAAATTAGCTGCCTGATTGGTTGAAAATACTCTGAAGACTTAAAACAACAGATATGTAACCAAACCGGGGCAGTTACTTAAGACATGGCTGATTACTTCGACGACTAATTTTCCTTGTGGTAACGTTAGCAAGCAAGAATAAGAATAATTCAACTGCTTATTAAACTGAGATTAATCTT
This sequence comes from Dendroctonus ponderosae, assembly GCF_020466585.1. NCBI lineage: Eukaryota > Metazoa > Arthropoda > Insecta > Coleoptera > Curculionidae > Dendroctonus > Dendroctonus ponderosae. The sequence goes on from NW_026018814.1 coordinate 5,495,029, forward strand.
CGGTTAATCTTAAATCAAAATTCAGTTAATAAACTTAATATAAATTGGGTACATCGGCATAAGGAATGTAAATTAAACAAAGAAGATCTAAAATAATATTTATGAAAGCAAACTGGTACAGTTAGGAATTTCCGGAATGACTCGTTACGTTGTTGGCTGATTTTATTATCCTTTTAAGTAACGTGAGAAGTTATAAAGAAATATTTTTTTGCCAATCAACAGCCAACGAAATATAGCGGAGTTGAACTAGCATAATGGAATAATCATTCGACTATTCACTATTCTTTCCCCATCCAGACAGGGTGTCTTAGTTTTAAATGCAAACAGCTCATCAATACATTAAAATCCGGAATAAATGAGAAACATTATCTAAATTGGTCTTCTCAAATAAATATTTTTCTTTTGGATAAATAGGTATAGGACTAAACTTTGTTACTTGAGTAACAATGAATAATTTTAATTAATTTTTGAATTAGTGCGTACCTAATCTAGTGAGTATCTAAAAGTCAGGTTCAAAGGGACAAAGTTTGTACATTTTATTTGGAAAATTACAGCAAAGGTCATACGATACCCTTCGAAGAAAACATATTTTTTTAATGAAAGATCCTTCATATTAGAGATACATTTTTCTTCTACTTTTTGAGTTACAAAAAATACCACAAATATGCGCTTCAAATTACATATTCATAGGCTTTCTATCTGCAATATCCACAGAAATTAGTAGAGCCATTAAATGGTTTTTTAAACTAGCAATGAAAATTGAAGATTGAAGATCAATAATGACAATTTCGAATATTCCACAGTTGCCTCAAGTTTTCCTAGAACATATTTTTTTTAAATTTTGAGTAATCTAGATTCAACTGAAAACACATTACATAAACTTTTCATAGAGGGATGAGATTCAAGTTAAAGAAATCACCTTATATACAGGATCTCACATTTAAAAAGCATCATTTACATATTGCGTGCAAAGTTTAGTCCTTTTTCAACGTTACTCAAAAGTGTATTGAGCGTTATTCATAGACATTTTTTTGGAACCAATAAACCAACAAACTCCGGTTGAAAAAAGGCACAATAAAATAATTCATTTTATATAATAAAATCATGATTGATTGATTGATGAGAAAGGTGTGGCACCCCAAAATGCTTCTCGGGTTGTTAATAATTAATATTATTATTCTATTAATAGGTATAGGGTATTGATATTCTAAAAACAAAAAGCAATAAAATTTGCAGAAAAACGATGATACTTAATAGTCAACTTGTACAAGTATCTAATTGCAGTGAAAAAATAGTGATTAATTGAAAATATAAAGAAGTAGGTTAATTATGTACTAAAATTGTTCTTATTTCTTAATATCTGGACAGGTTTTTTGTTGCAAATGCTAACTGTTTAGGAGCGCACAAATATTAATAATCCTCGAAATGCATATATGTAGAAGTTCTAAATTTTTCAAAATAATATTTCTATTGGGTATATGTCATCAGATTTATGTGCATTCAAAGTCATCATTCATTCCAGCATGAAGCGGAGAAATAATAAACACCAGGAAAATATTGTAAAAAAGAAGCGACACATAATGTTAAGTTTTCAAGCTAACAGTGAATAAAACTAACAGATTTAAATGGCACAGCGAATAATAATTGTACTGAAATAGTAGTTCGTTGGTCTCTCTGCAGCTGAAATTAATTAAAGTGGCGTTCCTTCAAAGACTTTTTTAAAATCTCAGAATAAATTGCCGCGGGGACCAATAATCGCCTTGCTGATCATTACGGCAATCTGAAAGTAACCGAAGCAATCTGGTTAATGTTACGTTGCTTTTTCTTGCTTGCCTGCCGGCCAAAAATGAACAGATTATTTTCGTCAGAACCGGACCTTCTATTTCTACCATAGATGACTTTGGCCAGTAGACACTCGGAATATATAAAATTGTACAGTAAAGATAATTTTCCATAAGAGATTTTAACGAACAATTATTTAAATGGTTTAATTTTAAACCTTATAGCAAACATGAAAATTACATTTCTTGATCATAATCATTATTAAAGACATATTTCCAAAAATTTAAAAACAAGTGCGAGGTAGTGAAAACCGCGTGTGTAGTTTAGGTCGGACTTTCAAAAATTTACTCAACAGAATATCTGCTCTTGTTGGCTTGATGTTGAGTTAAAGAAAACACTTAAGCGCACTGTTTAGGAAGACCAGAAAATCGACGACCCACAAATATTTGGAAAAGAAAAATTCAGCTTCTATAGTTTCTAGAAGAGCGTCAAAACAGAATACAAGATTTGTTTTCAACCAAAAGCTCAAACAATTGGCATTCCATGTTTGAAGTTCCCGATACACGGTTTATATTCTACATTTCCAATTTCAAAATACATGAAAAAAAAATAGCTTTGGAAAGTCAGAAGAATGCTTTAAGAACAAATCTACCTATTCATCCTGTGGAAAATAGTAATATCCTAGATATATTCTTAAGGAACTTCCCGAAAAATTGAAGCCACGGGTTTTCAACATTCACGCTTGCATAATTTATCAGAATTTGGAGAAAGAGGAGAGAGGAGTGTTTAGCAACTTGAGATTTGCGTTAATAACATAACAGTGGAAATAAGAACATGGTTGATTAGCCCGGTTCAGGGGTTGCATTTGGCATTATACGGGATTAGTGTTCAATTTTGAAATTAGGTAAGTACCTGAAAGAACTGTTGATACACGCAGTGAAAAAGTTCAGAAGCAAGTGGCAATCGCTGGTTTTGTGGATTTGCAAAACATTCCTGATTAAATGTTGAAAAAAATTCCCAAAATTCTGCAATTTGATTCTCATTGCACAGTTAAGTATTTGCTGAATACCACAACGTTCGTTTTGCTACCATTAAAAATTAGGGTGTGTAATGATCAAGTTCGGTCCTGAGAACATGAAGGGGCAAGGGGGCGTACTTGGGCCGCCATAGGCGCAACCTGTCTTGTTGATGTCTTCATTAAGAGCAACTTCGAACAGAGTGCCCATCGTCGATGACGCCGTTCTGACCAGGCTGTACCAACTGCCGAGCATCTCTCCATAGTCATTATGATGAAGAAATAATAATGTGTTATTTTAGTAGGCATCTTTTTTGTTCTGGTGGTCAAATTGCGGCGACTTAAGGATCCAATGCAGGCCTCCCGGACAGCACTTGCATTTGATGAAATGGTCTAGACTCTAGACAAAGTCATTTTGCGCCAAAGCATATTAAGTGGTTGCACACATGGTGTTTAGAAAGCAACTACCTGAGTTAATAAACTGGGACGGATATGAAAACTAACATGAAAGTCTTCAGCAACATTAATGAAGAACAATCCGAGTCTAACAATTATAAGTTGCAATTTTTAGCTCGAAGCAAACTAGAGAGAAATAAATGACCTTTTTAGAAAGTGAACCCTGGATAGGGAATTGTTGGCAGTTTTCTCAAAAAATGCTTGAATTCAAGAAGTTTCAGATTTGCGTGGTTCTTTTTTTCATTTGCAAAATCCACTTGAACATAACGCTGCTTTTTTCGACGTTTCTCAAGAATCATTTGAGCCACAGAATTCGTTTTGGCATCGTTGGATAGAGAATTGAAAAGTCGATTCAGTCGTAACGTGAGTGAGGCACTTCGAGTAGTTTTGACTCAGAAAGCGAAATTTGAATATCACACACTTAGGTGCAAGATTATGCCAAAATTTCATGTTTTCTGTCCCGTTTTTGCTCATTTCTTGGAGGCAAA